>NC_137123.1:35801076-35868576 GCF_949319135.1 Squalius cephalus | reverse complement strand
CAAAACAACCTAGCAACCGCCTAGCAACATCATAGCAACCACCTAGAACACCCTGGCAACCGCCTAGCAACACCCTAGCAACCCCCATAATACCCTAGCAACAGCATAGCAACCACCAAAACACCATAGCAACCGCCTAGCAACAGCATAGCAACCACCAAAACACCCTAGCAACCGCCTAGCAACAGCATAGCAACCACCCAGAACACCCTAGCAACAGCATAGCAACCACCCAAAACACCCTAGCAACCGCCTAGCAACCACCCAGAATACCCTAGCAACCGCCTAGCAACCACCCAGAATACCCTAGCAACCGCCTAGCAACACCTTAGCAACCACCCAGAACACCCTAGCAACTGCCTAGCAACCATCCAGAACACCCTAGCAACCGCCTAGCAACCACCCAGTATACCTTAGCAACCTCCTAGCAACACCATAGCAACTACCCAGAACACCCTAGCAACCGCCTAACAACCACCCAGAACACCCTAGCAGCCACCTAGCAACAGCATAACAACCACCCAGAACACCCTAGCAACCGCCTAGCAACACCATAGCGACCACCCATAACATCCTAGCAACCGCCTAGCAAAAAACGTTCTGGTCCAAACTTTCTCAAGCCAACTTCAAAGTTTGTCTCGACGAACTTTTGCATCTAGTTATTATTATTCCGAGACTAAAATTTCTATATGAAACTCCTCCTAGAGCTTTAACTCTACATACTCCAAACTCGGCTCAGACACTCAAACTGATCTGACTCGCGTTGCTATATCTTTTCAGACTGATCGGACTTACGGTTTTCCTAAAAATGACGATCAAAACTCGGAAAAACTCCCATTGACTTGCATTGGGGAGTTCTAAAAAATTCAAATTTAGATTCAAACTCACCAAATTCAAATCAAAATACCTTGAAGACTAAACCAAACTGCCGTTCTATATACTATATTAGCCATTGAGACTCATTTAAACTAATGAACTCTAAACTCATACACTTATAAACTAATTAACTTATAAACTCATGAATTCATAGACTTATGAACTCTTAAACTCATAAATTAATAAACTCTGAACTCTTAAACTCATTTAAACTTATAAACTCTAAACTCATTTAAACTTATAAACTCTAAACTCATTTAAAACTTATAAACTCTAAACTCAAAAACTCTAACACTTATAAACTCATCAATTTATACACTTATAAACTCTAAACTCATAAACTCTGAGTATGTGTGTGTGTGTGTGTGTGTGTGTGTGTGTCACACACACACACACACACACACACACACACACACACACACACACACACACACACACACACACACACTAAACTCATTTAAACTTAAACTCTAAACTCATTTAAACTTGTAAACTCAAAACTCATAAACTACTTTAAACTTCACACCACTTTAAACTTAAGTTTAAAGCTTCCAGCTCCCAAGCAACTCCATAGCAACCAAACTTGAGTACCCTAGCAACCGTTTTGCAAGACCTATATCTCTGTATCAGAACATCATATAGAGATGAGGTTTGGCTCTTTTGACTCATGCTAGCAAACAGCACTTCCAACATGCTACACATGCTAGCAGTGAATAGCTACATGCTAATAGCGATTAGTTAAGTGCTAAATCATTCTAAGAACTCTATAAATACTCCATAGTAACCATCTGTGACAACTACCTACCACCTAGTAACACCATAGCAACCACCCAAAATACCGTAGCAACCGCCCCGAATGCCCTAGCAACCGCCTAGCAACACCATAGCAACCACCCAAAACACCCTAGCAACAACCTAGCAACCACCCAGAACACCCTAGCAACCACCTAGCAACCACCCAGAAAACCCTAGCAACCACACAAAGTACCTTAGCAACCACCTAGCAACACCCTAGCAACCATCCAAAACACCCTAGCAACCACCCAGAATACCCTAGCAACCACCTAGCAACAGCATAGCAACCACCCAGAACACCCTAGCAACCGCCTAGCAACACCCTAGCAACCACCCAAAATACCTTAGCACCCACCTAGCAACACCATAGCAACCACCCAGAACACCCTAGCAACCGCCTAGCAACCAACCAGAATACCCTAGCAACATCATAGCAACCACCCAGAACACCCTAGCAACCGCCTAGCAACACCCTAGCAACCACCCAAAATACCTTAGCAACCACCTAACACCATAGCAACCACCCCGAACACCCTAGCAACCAGCCAAAATACCTTAGCAACCGCCTAGCAACACCATAGCAACCACCCAAAATACCCTAGCAACCGCTTAGCAACACCCTAGCAACCGCCTAGCAACCAACCAGAATACCCTAGCAACCACCTAGCAACAGCATAGCAACCACCCAGAACACCCTAGCAACCACCCAAAGTACCTTAGCAACCACCTAACAACACCCTAGCAACCACCCAAAATACCCTAGCAACCGCTTAGCAAAACCCTAGCAACCACCCAGAACACCCTAGCAACCGCCTAGCAACCAACCAGAATACCCTAGCAACCACCTAGCAACACCATAGCAACCACCCAGAACACCCTAGCAACCAGCCAAAATACCTTAGCAACCGCCTAGCAACACCATAGCAACCACCCAAAATACCCTAGCAACCGCTTAGCAACACCCTAGCAACACCATAGCAACCAACCAGAATACCCTAGCAACCACCCCGAACACCCTAGCAACCAGCCAAAATACCTTAGCAACCGCCTAGCAACACCATAGCAACCACCCAGAACACCCTAGCAACCGCCTAGCAACCACACAGAACACCTTAGCAACCCACTAGAAAACCCCCAACAACTTTTTAACTTTAAACTACTTTAAACTTTAAACTAATTTAAACTTTAAACTACTTTAAACTTCAAACTAATTTAAACTTTAAACTACATTAAACTTTAAACTAATTTAAACTTTAAGCTAATTTAAACTTCAAACTAATTTAAACTTTAAACTACTTTAAACTTCAAACTAATTTAAACTTTAAACTACTTTAAACTTTAAACTAATTTAAACTTTAAACTACTTTAAACTTTAAACTAATTTAAACTCCAAACTATTTTAAACTTCTTCAAACTTTCTGGTCCAAACTTTCTCAAGCCAACTTAAAGTTTGTCTCGACAAACTTTTTAATCTAGTTATTATTATTAAGTTGGCTTGAGAGAGCCAACTTACTGAAATCCTATTTAAACTTATTATTAAGTTGGCTTGAGAGAGCCAACATATTGAAATCCTATTTAAACTTATTATTAATGGTGCTTGCTGAAAGCAAGGCATCATTAGTGTTCTCTTGCATACTTATTATTAGTGGTGCTTGCTGAAAGCAAGGCATCACTATTGTTATCCTCCATACTTATTATTATTATTATTTTTATTCCACTTTTTTTTCGGCGCGTAACTCGCCCCGCACCGTTTGTCACAGACCCATGAATGAGGTGTCAAATCGACCGGCTCATTGAGGAGAGGTGTGCTATGACTTTTATAAGCGATCGGGGGTACGGTGTTCGCCCCAGGGGCGAAAAACGGGCCGAAAAAAACGCATAGACTTAACATTGCAAAAAACTTTGACGAGTCATAGCTCTGAGCGAGGATGTCGCAGAAACATGTAATTTGCCACATTTGAAGAGGCTGACAGGCTCTGTAAGAACATACATCACAATGGGGTAAAAGTTGCACCCCTGGGGGGCAGGAGCTGCCCAAAGTTGCCCCATTGACTTACTATGGGGAAGAAACGTCCCATGAAACACACATGCTTTTCCTACTATGGTAAATTGCATAGGGATTTTGTATTGCACATAGCTCTGGATCACAATGTCATAGAGACAAGGGGGCGGTCTCATTTCTCTCAGATGACCAATCAGTCTCTCAGGATCATTGTGAAGCTATCAAGCCATGCCCTAGCAACCATTTAGAGCACCTTAGCAACAAGTCCCATAGACTTCCATTGAAAGAGATAAAAGGGATATCTCCGGACTGAATTGTCATAGAAAAATGGGGGTGGTCTCATTTGACTCGGGGCAGCAAAAAGCCAGTCATGAATCACCTCAACACCTCCTAACCCCTCCCTAGCAACCATTGTCGAGCAACTTAGCAACCAAAATCCAAAGAGGGATATCTTATATTCTGAATGTCACAGAGGCATGGGAGTTGGTTTATATCATTCATAATAACAAGAAGCCTTTGCAGTTTCATCATTGGCAGCTACCAAGCAACTCCATAGCAACCAAACAGAGTACCCTAGCAACCAAAATCCAAAGAGGGATATCTTCCATTCTGAATGTCACAGAGGCATGGGAGTTGGTTTATATCATTCATAGTGACAAGAAGCCTTTGGAATTGCATCATTGGCAGCTGCCAAGTAACTACATAGCAACCAAACAGAGTACGCTAGCAACCAAAATCCAAAGAGGCATATCTTCCATTCTGAATGTCGCAGAGGCATGGGAGTTGGTTTATATCATTCATAGTGACAAGAAGCCTTTGGAGTTTCATGATTGGCAGCTGACAGGCCACTCGCTAGCAACCAAATAGAGTACCCTAGCAACTGTTTAGCAAAACGTATATCTCTGCATCAGAACATCGTATAGAGATGGGAGTTGGCTCATTAGTTTCAGTTGGAAAACAGTCTGTAAATATCAACCTGGTAACTGTGTATTCACACCCTAGCAACCATTTAGAGCCACCTAGCAACCATATTGCAACACATAGAAGCCATATTTCAGCTCCACAAAATCGTACAGACATGGTTGTTGGCTCGTATGCAATCATGTACAACACCCTAGCAACCGAGTGGCGAGTTTTGCCACTGCAAGCACCACTTCACATTTTCTTCAGGAAATGTACATTCTAGTTATTATTCTTATTCTTATTATTATTCTGGACAAAGTTTGGCGCGTAATGCTCCCCGCACCGTTTGTCACAGACCCCTGAGTGAGGTGTCAAATCGACCGGCTCATTGAGGAGAGGTGTGCTATGACTTTTCTAAGCGATCGGGTGTACGATGTTCGCACAGCGCACGAAAAAGCGGCCAAAAAAGTCCCATTGACTTAACATGGGGAGTTCTAAAAACATTTGAATCCCAACTGCCGTTTTCACACACACAGACTCCAAAGGGCCTGACAGCCCTGCGTCTCTCCCTCTCTCTCTCCCTCAGAGGATTTACATTATCAATTAGCCAATAAGTAATGGCTTAAAATCTTCATAGCCACACCCTAGCAACCAGTTTCAGCACCCTAGCAACCACTAAGAGCTCCCTAGCAACCACCCTAAACCCAAAAAAACATGTTTTTTACATTTTTTTGTATTTTTTAACGCAATATTACACTCGTGGCCTTGCGATATTGCTCCATGCTTGCGGCCTCGTGCCGTACTGAAGGCACTCGTTATTAAAGATTTTAATAACTCTATAAAAACTCCATAGTAACCATCTTTGACAACTACCAACCACCTAGTAACACCATAGCAACAAAAAAAAATACCTTAGCAACCATCCTGAACACCCTAGCAACGTCTAGAAACGCTCTAGTAACCACCAAAAATACCGTAGCAACCACCCAGAACATCCTAGCAACTGTCTAGCAACCCCCCAGAACACCTAGCAACTGCCTAGCAACCAAACAGAACACCCTAGCAACTGCATAGCAACGCCCTAGCATCCACCCAAAATACCATAGCAACTGCCTAGCAACACCATAGCAACCACCCAGAACACCCTAGCAACCACCAAGAATACCCTAGCAACGCCCTAGCAACCACCCAGAATACCCTAGCAACCGCCTAGCAACACCATAGCAACCACCCAGAATACCCTAGCAACTGCCTAGCAACGCCCTAGCAACCACCCAGAATACCCTAGCAACCGCCTAGCAACACCATAGCAACCACCCAGAATACCCTAGCAACCGCCTAGCAACACCATAGCAACCACCCAGAAAAGCCTAGCAACCACCTAGCAACGCCCTAGCAACCACCCAGAATACCCTAGCAACCGTCTAGCAACGCCCTAGCAACCACCCAGAACACCCTAGCAACTGCCTAGTAACACCATAGCAACCACCCAGAATACCCTAGCAACTGCCTAGCAACACCATAGCAACCACCAAGAATACCCTAGCAACCGCCTAGCAACCACCCAGAATACCCTAGCAACCGCCTAGCAACCACCCAGAACACCCTAGTAACTGCCTGGCAATGCCCTAGCATCCACCTAGAATACCATAGCAACTGCCTAGCAACACCATAGCAACCACCCAGAACACCCTAGCAACCACCCAGAACACCCTAGCAATGTCCTAGCAACCACCCAGAACACCTTAGCAACGCCCTAGCAACCACCCAGAACACCCTAGCAACTGCCTAGCAACGGCCTAGCAACCACCCATCACACCCTAGCAACCACCCTGAAGACCCTAGCAACCGCCTAGCAACACCATAGTAACCACCCTAGCAACCTCCTAGCAACACCATAGCAACCACCAAGAATACCCTAGCAACGCCCTAGCAACCACTCAGAACACCCTAGCAACCGCCTAACAACCACCCAGAACACCCTAGCAACCGCCAAGCAACGCCCTAGCAACCGTTTAGAGCCACAAATAAACCATATTGCAACATATAGAAGCTATATTTCAGCTCCACAACATCGTACAGACATGGTTGTTGGCTCGTATGCAATCATGTACAACACCCTAGCAACCGAGTGGAGAGTTTTGCCACTGCAAGCACCATTTCACATTTTCTTCAGGAAATGTACATTCTAGTTAGTGGTGCTTTTTTGAAAGCATCACTATTGTTATTGCTCATACTTATTATTATTATTTTTCTTATTATTCCGGACAAAAGTTTGGCGCGAAACTCGCCCCGCACCGTTTGTCACAGACCCCTGAGTGAGGTGTCAAATCGACCGGCTCATTGAGGAGAGGTGTGCTATGACTTTTCTAAGCGATCGGGTGTACGATGTTCGCACAGCGGACGAAATAGCGGCCAAAAAAGTCCCATTGACTTTACATTGGGAGTTCTAAAAATATTTGAATCCCAACTGACGTTTTCACACACACAGACTCCAAAGGGCCTGACACCCCTGCGTCTCTCCCTCTCTCTCTCCCTCAGAGGATTTATATTATCAAGCAGCCAATAAGTAATGGCCTAAAATCTTCATAGCCACACCCTAGCAACCAGTTTCAGCACCCTAGCAACCACTAAGAGCTCCCTAGAAACCACCCTAAACCAAAAAAAAATCTTTTTTACATTTTTTTGTATTTTTTAACGCAATATTACACTCGTGGCCTTGCGATATTGCTCCATGCTTGTGCCTATTCGGCCATAGGCACGAGGCCGCAGGCCGAGTGCCGTACTGAAGGCACTCGTTATTAAAGATTTTAATAACTCTATAAAAACTCCATAGTAACCATCTTTTACAACTACCAAACACCTAGTAACACCATAGCAACTAAAAAAAATACCTTAGCAACCATCCTGAACACCCTAGCAATGTCTAGAAACGCTCTAGTAACCACCAAAAATACCGTAGCAACCACCCAGAACACCCTAGCAACTGTCTAGCAACCCCCCAGAACACCTAGCAACTGCCTAGCAACCACCCAGAACACCCTAGCAACTGCCTAGCAACGCCCTAGCATCCACCCAAAACACCCTAGCAACCACCTATCAACGCCCTAGCAACCACTAAGATTACCCTAGCAACCGCCTAGCAACACCATAGCAACCACCCAGAATACCCTAGAAACCCCCTAGCAACACCATAGCAACCACCCAGAATACCCTAGCAACCGCCTAGCAACACCATAGCAACCACCCAGAATACCCTAGCAACTGCCTAGCAACCACCCAGAATACCCTAGCAACTGCCTAGCAACACCATAACAATCACCCAGAACACCCTAGCAACTGCCTAGCAACGCCCTAGCAACCACCCAGAATACCCTAGCAATCGCCTAGCAACACCATAGCAACCACCCAGAACACCCTAGCAACTGCCTAGCAACGCCCTAGCAACCACCCAGAATACCCTAGCAACTGCCTAGCAACCACCCAGAATACCCTAGCAACCGCCTAGCAACGCCATAGCAACCACTCAGAACACCCTAGCAACTGCCTAGCGATGCCCTAGCAACCACCCAGAATACCCTAGCAACGCTCTAGCAACCACCCAGAATACCCTAGCAACCGCCTAGCAACACCATAGCAACCACCCAGAACACCCTAGCAACTGCCTAGCAACGCCCTAGCAACCACCCAGAATACCCTAGCAACTGCCTAGCAACCACCCAGAATACCCTAGCAACCGCCTAGCAACGCCATAGCAACCACTCAGAACACCCTAGCAACTGCCTAGCGACGCCCTAGCAACCACCCAGAATACCCTAGTAATGCCCTAGCAACCCCCCAGAATACCCTAGCAACCACCTAACAACACCATAGCAACCACCCAGAACACCCTAGCAACTGCCTAGCAACGCCCTAGAAACCACCAAGAATACCCTAGCAACACCCTAGCAACCACCTGAACAGCATGAATAAGCCATATCTCAGCACCAGAACATCGTACAGACATGTTTGTTGGCTTGCATGCAATCATGTACCACACTCTAGCAACCGAGTGGCGAGTTTTGCCACTGCAAGCACCACTTCACATTTTCTTCAGGAAATGTACATTCTAGTTAGTGGTGCTTGCTGAAAGCAAGGCATCACTATTGTTATTGCTCATACTTATTATTCTTATTAATGGTGCTTGCTGAAAGCAAGGCATCATTAGTGTTCTCTTGCATACTTATTATTATTCTTCTACTTCTTATTATTCCGGACAAAAGTTTGGCGCGTAACTCGCCCCGCACCGTTTGTCACAGACCCCTGAGTGAGGTGTCAAATCGACCGGCTCATTGAGGAGAGGTGTGCTATGACTTTTATAAGCGATCGGGGGGGCGGTGTTCGCCCCAGGGGTGAAAAAGCGTCCCAAAAAGTCCCAATGACTTAACATTGGGACGAACTTTGAGCACTCGTAGCTCGGAGCGAGGATTTCGGAGAAACGTGTGATTTGCCACATTTGAAGAGGCTGACAGGCTCTGTAAGAACATACTTCACAATGGGGTAAAAGTTGCACCCCTGGGGGGCAGGAGCGTCCCAAACTTTCCCATTGACTTACAATGGTGTAGGACGGCCCATGAAATGGGCCGTCCTACACATTGCATAGGGATTTTGTATTGAACGTAGTTCTGGATCACAGTGTCAGAGAGACAAGGGGGCGGGCTCATTTTACTCAGACGACCAATCAGTCTCTAAGGATCATTGTGAAGCTATCAAGCCACGCCCTAGCAACAATTTAGAGCACCTTAGCAACAAGTCCCATAGACTTCCATTGAAAGAGATCAAAGGGATATCTCCGGACTGAATTGTCATAGAAACATGGGGGTGGTCTCATTTGACTCGGGGAAGCAAACAGCCAATCATGAATCACCTCAACACTTCCTAGCCCCTCCCTAGCAACCATTGTCGAACACCTTAGCAACCAAAATCCAAAGAGGGATATCTTCCATTCTGAATGTCACAGAGGCATGGGAGTTGGTTTATATCATTTATAGTGACAAGAAGCCTTTGCAGTTTCATCATTGGCAGCTGCCAAGCAACTCCATAGCAACCAAACAGAGTACCCTAGCAACCATTTTACAAGACCTATATCTCTGCACCAGAACATCATAAAGAGATGGGGTTAAGACAAGTTTGACTCAGGGCAGCAAACAGCCATTCATGAGACACCACAACACTTGCTAGCCCCGCCCTAGCAACCATTGTCAAGCACCTTAGCAACCAAAATCCATAGAGGGATGTCTTTCATTCTGAATGTCACAGAGGAATGGGAGTTGGTTTATATCATTCATACTGACAAGCAGCCTTTAGAGTTTCATGATTGGCAGCTGCCAAGCCATTCCCTAGCAACCAAACAAAGTACCTTAGCAACCATTTTGCAAGACCTATTTCTCTGCATCAGAACATCGTATAGAGATGGGGGTTGGCTCTTTTGACTCATACTAGCAAAGAGGAATTCCAACATGCTACACATGCTAGCTGTGAATAGCTACATGCTAATAGTGATTAGGTAAGTGCTAAATCATGCCAAGAAAATGCTAAGAACTGCAATAGTAATCATCAGTGACAACTACCAACCACTTAGTAACACCATAGTAACCACCCATAATACCTTAGCAACCACCCTGAACACCCTAGCAACTGCCTAGCAACCGCCTAGCAACCACCCAAAATACCCTACCAACCACCTAGCAACACCATAGTAACCACCCAGAACACCCTAGCAACTGCCTAGCAATGCCCTAGCAACCACCCAGAATACCCTAGCAACCGCCTAGCAACACCATAGCAACCACCCAGAACACCCTAGCAACCACCTAGCAACACCCTAGCAACCACACAGAACACCCTAGCAACTGCCTAGCAACGCCTAGCAACCACCCAGAATACCCTAGCAACCGCCTAGCAACACCATAGCAACCACCCAGAACAACCTAGAAACTGCCTAGCAACACCCTAACAACCACTCAGAATACCCTAGCAACCGCCTAGCAACACCATAGCAACCACCCAGAACACCCTAGCAACTGCCTAGCAACGCCCTAGTAACCACCCAGAATACCCTAGCAACCGCCTAGCAACACCATAGCAACCACCCAGAACACCCTAGCAACCACCCAGAACACCCTAGCAACTGCCTAGCAACGCCCTAGCAACCACCCAGAATACCCTAGCAACCGCCTAGCAACCACCCAGAATACCCTAGCAACGCCCTAGCAACCACCCAGAATACCCTAGCAACCGCCTAGCAACCACCAAGAATACCCTAGAAACTGCCTAGCAACGCCCTAGCAACCACCCACAATACCCTAGCAACCACCCAGAACACCCTAGCAACTGCCTAGCAATGCCCTAGCAACCACCCAGAATACCCTAGCAACCGCCTTGCAACCACCCAGAACACCCTAGCAACTGCCTAGCAACCGCCTAGCAACCACCCAAAATACCCTACCAACCACCTAGCAACACCATAGGAACCACCCAGAACACCCTAGCAACTGCCTAGCAACGCCCTAGCAAACACCCAGAATACCCTAGGAACCGCCTAGCAACACCATAGCAACCACCCAGAACACCCTAGCAACCACCTAGCAACACCCTAGCAACCACACAGAACACCCTAGCAACTGCCTAGCAACGCCTAGCAACCACCCAGAATACCCTAGCAACCGCCTAGCAACACCATAGCAACCACCCAGAACACCCTAGAAACTGCCTAGCAACACCCTAGCAACCACCCAGAACACCCTAGCAACTGCATAGCAACACCCTAGCAACCACCCAGAACACCCTAGCAACTGCCTAGCAACCACTAAGATTACCCTAGCAACCGCCTAGCAACACCATAGCAACCACCCAGAATACCATAGCAACCGCCTAGCAACCACCCAGAACACCCTAGCAACCGCCTAGCAACACCATAGCAACCACCCAGAACACCCTAGCAACCGCCTAGCAACCACCCAGAACACCTTAGCAACCACCCAAAACACCCTAGCAACCAACCAGAATACCCTAGCAACCGCCTAGCAACCACTCAGAACACCCTAGCAACCACCTAGCAACCACCCAGAACACCCTAGCAACCGCCTAGCAACACCATAGCAACCACCCAGAACACCCTAGCAACCGCCTAGCAACCACCCAAAATACCTTAGCAACCGCCTAGCAACACCATAGCAACCACCCAGAACACCCTAGCAACCGCCTAGCAAAAAAACGTTCTGGTCCAAACTTTCTCAAGCCAACTTAAAGTTTGTCTCGACGAACTTTTGCATCTAGTTATTATTATTCTTCTGACCGTAAAAATTTACAACTCAAACTCCTCCTAGAGCTTTAACTCTACATACTCCAAACTCGGCTCAGACACTCAAACTGATCTGACTCGCGTTGCTATATCTTTTCAGACTGATCGGACTTACGGTTTTCCTAAAAATTACGATCAAAACTCGGAAAAACTCATTCAAAAACTCCCATTGACTTACATTGGGGAGTTCTAAAAAATTCAAATTTAGATTCAAACTGACCAACCGACGAAAATTCAAATCAAAATACCTTGAAGACTAAACCAAACTGCCGTTCTATATACTATATGAGCCATTGAGACTCATTTAAACTAATGCACTCTAAACTCATACACTTATAAACTAATTAACTTATAAAACTCATGAATTCATAGACTTATGAACTCTAAAACTCATAAATTAATAAACTCTGAACTCTTAAACTCATTTAAATTTATAAACTCAAAACTCATTTAAACTTATAAACTAAACTCAAAAACTTGTACACTTATAAACTCATCCATTTATACACTTATAAACTCTAAACTCATAAACTCTGAGTGTGTGTGTGTGTGTGTGTGTGTGTGTACACACACACACACACACACACACACACACACACTCTAAACTCATTTAAACTTATAAACTCAAAACTCAAAAACTCGTAAACTACTTTAAACTTCAAACCACTTTAAACTTATTAAGTTTAAAGCTTCCAGCTCCCAAGCAACTCCATAGCAACCAAACTTGAGTACCCTAGCAACCGTTTTGCAAGACCTATATCTCTGCATCAGAACATCGTATAGAGATGAGGTTTGGCTCTTTTGACTCATGCTAGCAAACAGCACTTCCAACATGCTACACATGCTAGCAGTGAATAGCTACATGCTAATAGCGATTAGTTAAGTGCTAAATCATGCCAAGAGCATGCTAAGAACTCTATAAAAACTCCATAGTAACCATCTGTGACAACTACCAACCACCTAGTAACACCATAGCAACAGCCCAGAACACCCTAGCAACCGCCTAGCAACCACCCAGAATACCTTAGCAACCGCCTTGCAACACCATAGCAACCACCCAGAACACCCTAGAAACCACCTAGCAACCACCCAGAATACCTTAGTAACCGCCTAGCAACACCATAGCAACCACCAAAACACCCTAGCAACCGCCTAGCAACACCCTAGCAACCACCTAGAATACCCTAGCAACCACCTAGCAACACCCTAGCAACCACCCAGCATACCCTAGCAACTGCCTAGCAACACCATAGCAACCACCCAGAACAGCCTAGCAACCGCCTAGCAACATCATAGCAACCACCTAGAACACCCTAGCAACCGCCTAGCAACACCCTAACAACCCCCAGAATACCCTAGCAACAGCATAGCAACACCCTAGCAACCAACCAGAATACCCTAGCAACTGCCTTGCAACACCATAGCAACCACCAAAACAACCTAGCAACCGCCTAGCAACATCATAGCAACCACCTAGAACACCCTGGCAACCGCCTAGCAACACCCTAGCAACCCCCATAATACCCTAGCAACAGCATAGCAACCACCAAAACACCATAGCAACCGCCTAGCAACAGCATAGCAACCACCAAAACACCCTAGCAACCGCCTAGCGACAGCATAGCAACCACCAAAACACCCTAGCAACCGCCTAGCAACAGCATAGCAACCACCCAGAACACCCTAGCAACAGCATAGCAACCACCCAAAACACCCTAGCAACCGCCTAGCAACCACCCAGAATACCCTAGCAACCGCCTAGCAACCACCCAGAATACCCTAGCAACCGCCTAGCAACACCTTAGCAACCACCCAGAACACCCTAGCAACTGCCTAGCAACCATCCAGAACACCCTAGCAACCGCCTAGCAACCACCCAGTATACCTTAGCAACCGCCTAGCAACACCATAGCAACTACCCAGAACACCCTAGCAACCGCCTAACAACCACCCAGAACACCCTAGCAGCCACCTAGCAACAGCATAACAACCACCCAGAACACCCTAGCAACCGCCTAGCAACACCATAGCGACCACCCATAACATCCTAGCAACCGCCTAGCAAAAAACGTTCTGGTCCAAACTTTCTCAAGCCAACTTCAAAGTTTGTCTCGACGAACTTTTGCATCTAGTTATTATTATTCTTCTGACCGTAAAAATTTACAACTCAAACTCCTCCTAGAGCTTTAACTCTACATACTCCAAACTCGGCTCAGACACTCAAACTGATCTGACTCGCGTTGCTATATCTTTTCAGACTGATCGGACTTACGGTTTTCCTAAAAATTACGATCAAAACTCGGAAAAACTCATTCAAAAACTCCCATTGACTTACATTGGGGAGTTCTAAAAAATTCAAATTTAGATTCAAACTGACCAACCGACGAAAATTCAAATCAAAATACCTTGAAGACTAAACCAAACTGCCGTTCTATATACTATATGAGCCATTGAGACTCATTTAAACTAATGCACTCTAAACTCATACACTTATAAACTAATTAACTTATAAAACTCCTGAATTCATAGACTTATGAACTCTAAAACTCATAAATTAATAAACTCTGAACTCTTAAACTCATTTAAATTTATAAACTCAAAACTCATTTAAACTTATAAACTAAACTCAAAAACTTGTACACTTATAAACTCATCCATTTATACACTTATAAACTCTAAACTCATAAACTCTGTGTGTGTGTGTGTGTGTGTGTGTGTGTGTACACACACACACACACACACACACACACACTAAACTCATTTAAACTTATAAACTCAAAACTCAAAAACTCGTAAACTACTTTAAACTTCAAACCACTTTAAACTTATTAAGTTTAAAGCTTCCAGCTCCCAAGCAACTCCATAGCAACCAAACTTGAGTACCCTAGCAACCGTTTTGCAAGACCTATATCTCTGCATCAGAACATCGTATAGAGATGAGGTTTGGCTCTTTTGACTCATGCTAGCAAACAGCACTTCCAACATGCTACACATGCTAGCAGTGAATAGCTACATGCTAATAGCGATTAGTTAAGTGCTAAATCATGCCAAGAGCATGCTAAGAACTCTATAAAAACTCCATAGTAACCATCTGTGACAACTACCAACCACCTAGTAACACCATAGCAACAGCCCAGAACACCCTAGCAACCGCCTAGCAACCACCCAGAATACCTTAGCAACCGCCTTGCAACACCATAGCAACCACCCAGAACACCCTAGAAACCACCTAGCAACCACCCAGAATACCTTAGTAACCGCCTAGCAACACCATAGCAACCACCAAAACACCCTAGCAACCGCCTAGCAACACCCTAGCAACCACCTAGAATACCCTAGCAACCACCTAGCAACACCCTAGCAACCACCCAGCATACCCTAGCAACTGCCTAGCAACACCATAGCAACCACCCAGAACACCCTAGCAACCGCCTAGCAACATCATAGCAACCACCTAGAACACCCTAGCAACCGCCTAGCAACACCCTAACAACCCCCAGAATACCCTAGCAACCGCCTAGCAACAGCATAGCAACACCCTAGCAACCAACCAGAATACCCTAGCAACTGCCTAGCAACACCATAGCAACCACCAAAACAACCTAGCAACCGCCTAGCAACATCATAGCAACCACCTAGAACACCCTGGCAACCGCCTAGCAACACCCTAGCAACCCCCATAATACCCTAGCAACAGCATAGCAACCACCAAAACACCATAGCAACCGCCTAGCAACAGCATAGCAACCACCAAAACACCCTAGCAACCGCCTAGCAACAGCATAGCAACCACCAAAACACCCTAGCAACCGCCTAGCAACAGCATAGCAACCACCCAGAACACCCTAGCAACAGCATAGCAACCACCCAAAACACCCTAGCAACCGCCTAGCAACCACACAGAATACCCTAGCAACCGCCTAGCAACACCTTAGCAACCACCCAGAACACCCTAGCAACTGCCTAGCAACCATCCAGAACACCCTAGCAACCGCCTTGCAACCACCCAGTATACCTTAGCAACCGCCTAGCAACACCATAGCAACTACCCAGAACACCCTAGCAACCGCCTAACAACCACCCAGAACACCCAAGCAACCACCTAGCAACAGCATAACAACCACCCAGAACACCCTAGCAACCGCCTAGCAACACCATAGCGACCACCCATAACATCCTAGCAACCGCCTAGCAAAAAAAGTTCTGGTCCAAACTTTCTCAAGCCAACTTCAAAGTTTGTCTCGACGAACTTTTGCATCTAGTTATTATTATTATTCTGACCGTAAAAATTTACAACTCAAACTCCTCCTAGAGCTTTAACTCCACATACTCCAAACTCGGCACAGACACTCAAACTGATCTGACTCGGTGTGCTATATCTTTTTCAGACTGATCGGACTTACGGTTTTCCTAAAAATGACGATCAAAACTCGAAAAAACTCATTCAAAAACTCCCACTGACTTGCATTGGGGAGTTCTAAAAAATTCAAACCGACAAAAATTTAAATCTAAACACCTTGAAGACTAAACCAAACTGCCGTTCTGTATACTATATGAGCCACTGAGACTCATTTAAACTAATGCACTCTAAACTCATACACTTATAAACTAATTAACTTATAAACTCATGAATTCATAGACTTATGAACTCTTAAACTCATAAATTAATAAACTCTGAACTCTTAAACTCATTTAAACTTATAAACTCTAAACTCATTTAAACTTATAAACTCTAAACTCAAAAACTCTTACACTTATAAACTCATCAATTTATACACTTATAAACTCTAAACTCATAAACTCTGAGTGTGTGTGTGTGTGTGTGTGTGAACACACACACACACACACACACACACACACACACACACACACACACACACACACACACACACACACTCTCTAAACTCATTTAAACTTAAACTCTAAACTCATTTAAACTTGTAAACTACTTTAAACTTCAAACCACTTTAAACTTCTTAAGTTTAAAGCTTCCAGCTCCCAAGCAACTCCATAGCAACCAAACTTGAGCACCCTAGCAACCGTTTTGCAAGACCTATATCTTTTTATCAGAACATAGTATAGAGATGAGGTTTGGCTCTTTTGACTCATGCTAGCAAACAGCACTTCCAAAATGCTACACATGCTAGCAGTGAATAGCTACATGCTAATAGCAATTAGTTAAATGCTAAATCATGCTAAGAACTCTATAAAAACTCCATAGTAACCATCTGTGACAACTACCAACCACCTAGCAACACCATAGCAACCGCCCAGAACACCCTAGCAACTGCCCAGAATACCTTAGCAACCGCCTAGCAACACCATAGCAACCACCCAGAACACCCTAGCAACCGCCTAGCAACCACCCAGAATACCCTAGCAACCGCCTAGCAACACCATAGGAACCACCCAGAACACCCTAGCAACTGCCTAGCAACCACCCAGAATACCCTAGCAACCGCCTAGCAACACCATAGCAACCACCCAGAACACCCTAGCAACCACCTAGCAACCACCCAGAATACCTTAGCAACCGCCTAGCAACCGCCTAGCAACACCATAGCAACCACCCAGAACACCCTAGCAACCGCCTAGCAACCACCCAGAACACCCTAGCAACACCATAGCAACCGCCTAGAACACTATAGCAACCGCCTAGCAACCACCCAGAATACCTTAGCAACCGCCTAGCAACACCATAACAACCACCCAGAACACACTAGCAACCACCAAGAAAACCCTAGCAACTGCCTAGCAACACCAGAGCAACCACCTAGAACACCCTAGCAACCGCCTAGCAACACCATAGCAACCACCCAGAACACCCTAGCAACAGCCTAGCAACCACCCAAAACACCCTAGCAACCACCCAAAACACCCTAGCAACCACCCATGACACTTTGGCAACCCACTAGAAACACCCTAACAACTTTTTAACTTTAAACTACTTCAAACTTTAAACTACTTCAAACTAATTTAAACTTTAAACTAATTTAAACTTCAAATGATTTTAAACTTTTTCAAACTTTATGGTCCAAACTTTCTCAAGCCAACTTAAAGTTTGTCTCGACGAACTTTTTAATCTAGTTAAGTTGGCTTGAGAGAGCCAACTTACTGAAATCCTATTTAAACTTATTATTATTAAGTTGGCTTGAGAGAGCCAACTTACTGAAATCCTATTTAAACTTATTATTATTATTATTATTAATATTATTATTATTATTCTGTAAAAAAACTGTTGACTCAAACTCCTCCTAGAGCTTTAACTCTACATACTCCAAACTCGGCTCAGACACTCAAACTGATCTGAAGTTAGTTGCTATATCTTTTCAGACTGATCGGACTTACGGTTTTCCTAAAAATGACGATCAAAACTCGGAAAAACTCCCATTGACTTGCATTGGGGAGTTCTAAAAAATTCAAATCCAGATTCAAACTCACCAACCGACGAAAATTCAAATCTAAACACCTTGAAGACTAAACCAAACTGCCGTTCTATATACTATATGAGTCAATGAGACTCATTTAAACTAATGAACTCTAAACTCATACACTTATAAACTAATTAACTTATAAACTCATGAATTCATAGACTTATGAAGTCTTAAACTCATAAATTAATAAACTCTGAACTCTTAAACTCATTTAAACTTATAAACTCTAAACTCATTTAAAACTTATAAACTCTAAACTCAAAAACTCTTACACTTATAAACTCATCAACTTATACACTTATAAACTCTAAACTCATAAACTCTGAGTGTGCGTGTGTGTGTCTGAGTGAGTGTGTGAGCGAGTTAGTGTGTGTGTGTGTGTGTGTGTGTGTGTGTGTGTGTGCGTGTGTGTGTATCTAACTTATTTATCTATCTATCTGTCTGTCATAAACTTCAAACTACTGTAAACTACTTTAAAGGGGGGGTACCATGGTGTTTCATGTTTTCAGAGTTGTTTACAGTGTTAAAGAGATGGATTCTCATGTTAAACATGGGCAAAGTTTTAAAAAAATATTTTGGACGAATAATGGAGAATTTCTGTGCTGAAAATCTTACTTCCGGGTTGGTACAAGTTTCGGCTGTTTTTTTTTCGACCGTGAATTTAATGACGTAGACCAGAGTGGAACTCCTTATATGAGCATTTCTCTCGGAAAAGCTCGCCCGCGCGCACGTCGACCAGAGGAGAACGAGACCGCGCACATCAACGCGCTTCAACAGGAAATCATCGGCAGCGCTGCATAGGATTTGTTCAAGAATGTCTCCAAAAAAGTGTGTTTTTGGATGTGAGGGAAAGCTTACCGTGTTCAGCTTTCCAAAGAACCCAGTGTTACAGGAACAGTGGATGCAGTTTGTTTTTCCGGGGCAGCAACGGAGTGTAGGAAGTGCGGTTGTGTGTTCTGGCCATTTCAGTGACGAATGTTTTATTAACAAGGCTCAGGTCGACGCTGGATTTGCAAATCGTTTGCTATTAAAACGTGGAGCGGTCCCAGTGATAAAAGACCCCATTCATGTAAGTACAACTGGATCAGATTTCTGTCTTTTGCTGGAAAGCTAGCAGCTACGCTTGACTCTATAGCTCCGCCTCCAGGACCTCGGCTTTTTCCGGAGAGAATCGGAAAGCTGTATTTTTCTTTTATAAATTTAATAAAACTAAACACTTTTTTGAGATATTAAGGATGCACTACTACTCTATAGGTACTCAAGATTAACATGAGATTAGGTGAAACTGTGCATGTTATGTACCCTTTAAACTTCAAACCACTTTAAACTTCTTACGTTTAACACTAGAAGTGCCAGAATTCCATAACTACTAGAACTGCCGCAAGCGGTCATTTTGACCGCTATATTCCAAACTCTATATCTTTAATGATAAATACCCAATTGAGAGATTAATGCATTTATTGTATTAATATGTCTTTAAAAAGCAAAACAACACCAAACTGTACATTTAAACAAGTTTAATTATACATTTATAAATAAATAATATCCGTAGATGTCCTGAACAAAATGACGGAGTAGCCCATATTTGTTTACACAGTTCGATCGCGTCCGCGCCCGCCGACACACACACACACACACACACACACACACACACACACACACACACACACACACACACACACACACACACACACACACCAACCATATTCCAGTATTGCAATCTTGACATTGCAGCATGTTCATTATAGCCACAATAAAATATAATAATACAATAGTCAACCTAACATATAAAAATTCCACTGCTCTGTTTGTAGCCTAGTAGCCTACAATTCGTACCATTTTGCGCATGTGAAGAGGATGATTTTTTCCGTCGATATTGGAACGTGAGTGAAGTACAAAGCCTATAATAAAGAAATAGTTTACCATCCAAATACATCGCAAATGTTGAAACATTTTGATTCAAATTAGAAAGTTACGTGAGCCTAACGCCACTTACTTTCACTTTCGCTTATAACGCATTTCATTTTGGCTTGTTTATAGTTATTTTTTCATTCTTGTTCTGTTCTGAATATCATTATATTTAAATGATTTGTTGTTGAATATGTTTAGTGCATTTTTTACCACATTTTATTGTTGTGTATATTAGTATAGCCTATAATAATACCGCGAAATTCCGTGCGGTCAATATGACCGTCTATGGCCGAAATAGGTAAATATGTTCATTTGTTTTTTTGCCTTATGTGTAATTTATATGAAAAACATTTTAAATGAAAATACAGACACTTTTAGGAAAAGTCAGGTACCAGCAGGATTGTATTTATTTTTTCAACAAAGTTATTGCAGATATAAAATTCAAAATGGTCAAAATGACCGCCATGGCCGTTCTAGTGTTAAAGCTCCCAGCTCCCAAGCAACTCCATAGCAACCAAACTTGAGTACCCTAGCAACCGTTTTGCAAGACCTATATCTCTGTATCAGAACATCGTATAGAGATGAGGTTTGGCTCGTTTGACTCATGCTAGCAAACAGCACTTCCAACATGCTACACATGCTAGCCGTGAATAGCTACATGCTAATAGCGATTAGTTAAGTGCTAAATCATGCCAAGATCATGCTATGAACTCTATAAAGACTCCATAGTAACCATCTGTGACAACTACCAACCACCTAGTAACACCATAGCAACCACCCAGATTACCTTAGCAACTGCCTAGCAACACCATAGCAACCACCCGGAACACCCTAGCAACCGCCTAGCAACACAATAGCAACCACCCAGAACACCCTAGCAACCACCCAGAATACTCTAGCAACCGCCTAGCAACACCATAGCAACCACCCAGAACACCCTAGCAACCGCCTAGCAACCACCCAAAACACCCTAGCAAACGCCTAGCAACCACCCAGAATACCCTAGCAACTGCCTAGCAACACCCTAGCAACCACCTAGCAACAGCATAGCACCCACCCAGAACACCCTAGCAACCATCTAGCAACACCCTAGCAACCACCCAGAACACCCTAGCAACCACTTGCAACACCATAGCAACCACCCAAAACACCCTAGCAACCGCCTAGCAACCACCCAGAATACCCTAGCAACCGCCTAGCAACACCATAGCAACCACCCAGAACACCCTAGCAACCGCCTAGCAATACCATAGCAACCACCCAGAACACTCTAGCAACCGCCTAGCAACCACCCAGAATACTCAAGCAACCACCTAGCAACACCATAGCAACCACCCAGAACACCCTAGCAACCGCCTAGCAACCACCCAAAATACCTTAGCAACCGCCTAGCAACACCATAGCAACCATCCAAAACACCCTAGCAACCGCCTAACAACCACCCAAAATACCTTAGCAACCGCCTAGCAACTCCCTAGCAACCACCCAAAATACCCTAGCAACCGCTTAGCAACACCCTAGCAACCACCCATAACACCCTAGCAACCGCCTAGCAACCACCCAGAACACCCTAGCAACCGCCTAGCAACACCCTAGCAACCACCCAAAATACCTTAGCAACTGCCTAGCAACCACCCAGAACACCCTAGTAACCACCCAGAACACCCTAGCAACCGCCTAGCAACACCATAGCAACCACCCAGAACACCCTAGCAACCGCCTAGCAACACCATAGTAACCACCCAGAACACCCTAGCAACCGCCTAGCAACCACCCAGAACACCCTAGCAACCGCCTAGCAACCACCCAAAACACCCTAGCAACCGCCTAGCAACACCATAGCAACCACCCAGAACACCCTAGCAACTGCCTAGCAACCACCCAGAATAACCTAGCAACCACCTAGTAACACCATAGCAACCACCCAGAACACCCTAGCAACCACCCAAAACACCCTAGCAATCGCCTAGCAACAGCATACCAACCACCCAGAATACCCTAGCAACCGCCTAGCAACACCATAGCAACCACCCAGAACACCCTAGCAACCGCCTAGCAACCACCCAGAACACCCTAGCAACCACCTAGCAAAAAACTTTCTGGTCCAAACTTTCTCAAGCCAACTTAAAGTTTGTCTCAACGAACTTTTGCATCTAGTTAAGTTGGCTTGAGAGAGCCAACTTACTGAAATCCTATTTAAACTTATTATTATTATTATTATTATTATTATTATTATTATTCTGACCGTAAAAATTTACAACTCAAACTCCTCCTAGAGCTTTAACTCCACATACTCCAAACTCGGCACAGACACTCAAACTGATCTGACTCGGTGTGCTATATCTTTTCAGACTGATCGGACTTACGGTTTTCCTAAAAATGACGATCAAAACTCGAAAAAACTCATTCAAAAACTCCCACTGACTTGCATTGGGGAGTTCTAAAAAATTAAAACCGACAAAAATTTAAATCTAAACACCTTGAAGACTAAACCAAACTGCCGTTCTGTATACTATATGAGCCACTGAGACTCATTTAAACTAATGCACTCTAAACTCATACACTTATAAACTAATTAACTTATAAACTCATGAATTCATAGACTTATGAACTCTTAAACTCATAAATTAATAAACTCTGAACTCTTAAACTCATTTAAACTTATAAACTCTAAACTCATTTAAACTTATAAACTCTAAACTCATTTAAAACTTATAAACTCTAAACTCAAAAACTCTTACACTTATAAACTCATCAATTTATACACTTATAAACTCTAAACTCATAAACTCTGAGTGTGTGTGTGTGTGAACACACACACACACACACACACACACACACACACACACACACACACACACACACACACACTCTCTAAACTCATTTAAACTTGTAAACTACTTTAAACTTCAAACCACTTTAAACTTCTTAAGTTTAAAGCTTCCAGCTCCCAAGCAACTCCATAGCAACCAAACTTGAGCACCCTAGCAACCGTTTTGCAAGACCTATATCTTTGTATCAGAACATAGTATAGAGATGAGGTTTGGCTCTTTTGACTCATGCTAGCAAACAGCACTTCCAAAATGCTACACATGCTAGCAGTGAATAGCTACATGCTAATAGCAATTAGTTAAATGCTAAATCATGCCAAGATCATGCTAAGAACTCTATAAAAACTCCATAGTAACCATCTGTGACAACTACCAACCACCTAGCAACACCATAGCAACCGCCCAGAACACCCTAGCAACTGCCCAGAATACCTTAGCAACCGCCTAGCAACACCATAGCAACCACCCAGAACACCCTAGCAACCGCCTAGCAACCACCCAGAATACCCTAGCAACCGCCTAGCAACACCATAGGAACCACCCAGAACACCCTAGCAACTGCCTAGCAACCACCCAGAATACCCTAGCAACCGCCTAGCAACACCATAGCAACCACCCAGAACACCCTAGCAACCGCCTAGCAACCACCCAGAATACCTTAGCAACCGCCTAGCAACACCATAGCAACCACCCAGAACACCCTAGCAACCGCCTAGCAACCACCCAGAATACCCTAGCAACCGCCTAGCAACACCATAGCAACCGCCCAGAACACTATAGCAACCGCCTAGCAACCACCCAGAATACCTTAGCAACCGCCTAGCAACACCATAACAACCACCCAGAACACACTAGCAACCACCAAGAAAACCCTAGCAACTGCCTAGCAACACCAGAGCAACCACCTAGAACACCCTAGCAACCGCCTAGCAACACCATAGCAACCACCCAGAACACCCTAGCAACAGCCTAGCAACCACCCAAAACACCCTAGCAGCCACCCAAAACACCCTAGCAACCACCCATGACACTTTGGCAACCCACTAGAAACACCCTAACAACTTTTTAACTTTAAACTACTTCAAACTTTAAACTACTTCAAACTAATTTAAGCTTTAAACTAATTTAAACTTCAAATGATTTTAAACTTTTAAACTTTAAACTAATTTAAACTTTAAACTACTTTAAACTTTTTCAAACTTTATGGTCCAAACTTTCTCAAGCCAACTTAAAGTTTGTCTCGACGAACTTTTTAATCTAGTTAAGTTGGCTTGAGAGAGCCAACTTACTGAAATCCTATTTAAACTTATTATTATTATTAATATTATTATTATTCTTCTGTAAAAAAACTGTTGACTCAAACTCCTCCTAGAGCTTTAACTCTACATACTCCAAACTCGGCTCAGACACTCAAACTGATCTGAAGTTAGTTGCTATATCTTTTCAGACTGATCGGACTTACGGTTTTCCTAAAAATGACGATCAAAACTCGGAAAAACTCCCATTGACTTGCATTGGGGAGTTCTAAAAAATTAAAATCCAGATTCAAACTCACCAACCGACGAAAATTCAAATCTAAACACCTTGAAGACTAAACCAAACTGCCGTTCTATATACTATATGAGTCAATGAGACTCATTTAAACTAATGAACTCTAAACTCATACACTTATAAACTAATTAACTTATAAACTCATGAATTCATAGACTTATGAAGTCTTAAACTCATAAATTAATAAACTCTGAACTCTTAAACTCATTTAAACTTATAAACTCTAAACTCATTTAAAACTTATAAACTCTAAACTCAAAAACTCTTACACTTATAAACTCATCAACTTATACACTTATAAACTCTAAACTCATAAACTCTGAGTGTGCGTGTGTGTGTCTGAGTGAGTGTGTGAGCGAGTTAGTGTGTGTGTGTGTGTGTGTGTGTGTGTGTGTGTGTGTGTGTGTGTGCGTGTGTGTGTATCTAACTTATTTATCTATCTATCTGTCTGTCATAAACTTCAAACTACTGTAAACTACTTTAAACTTCAAACCACTTTAAACTTCTTACGTTTAACACTAGAAGTGCCAGAATTCCATAACTACTAGAACTGCCGCAAGCGGTCATTTTGACCGCTATATTCCAAACTCTATCTTTAATGATAAATACCCAATTGAGAGATTAATGCATTTATTGTATTAATATGTCTTTAAAAAGCAAAACAACACCAAACTGTACATTTAAACAAGTTTAATTATACATTTATAAATAAATAATATCCGTAGATGTCCTGAACAAAATGACGGAGTAGCCCATATTTGTTTACACAGTTCGATCGCGTCCGCGCCCGCCGACACACACACACACACACACACACACACACACACACACACACACACACACACACACACACACACACCATATTCCAGTATTGCAATCTTGACATTGCAGCATGTTCATTATAGCCACAATAAAATATAATAATACAATAGTCAACCTAACATATAAAAATTCCACTGCTCTGTTTGTAGCCTAGTAGCCTACAATTCGTACCATTTTGCGCATGTGAAGAGGATGATTTTTTCCGTCGATATTGGAACGTGAGTGAAGTACAAAGCCTATAATAAAGAAATAGTTTACCATCCAAATACATCGCAAATGTTGAAACATTTTGATTCAAATTAGAAAGTTACGTGAGCCTAACGCCGCTTACTTTCACTTTCGCTTATAACGCATTTCATTTTGGCTTGTTTATAGTTATTTTTTCATTCTTGTTCTGTTCTGAATATCATTATATTTAAATGATTTGTTGTTGAATAAGTTTAGTGCATTTTTTACCACATTTTATTGTTGTGTATATTAGTATAGCCTATAATAATACCGCGAAATTCCGTGCGGTCAATATGACCGTCTATGGCCGAAATAGGTAAATATGTTCATTTGTTTTTTTGCCTTATGTGTAATTTATATGAAAAACATTTTAAATGAAAATACAGACACTTTTAGGAAAAGTCAGGTACCAGCAGGATTGTATTTATTTTTTCAACAAAGTTATTGCAGATATAAAATTCAAAATGGTCAAAATGACCGCCATGGCCGTTCTAGTGTTAAAGCTCCCAGCTCCCAAGCAACTCCATAGCAACCAAACTTGAGTACCCTAGCAACCGTTTTGCAAGACCTATATCTCTGTATCAGAACATCGTATAGAGATGAGGTTTGGCTCTTTTGACTCATGCTAGCAAACAGCACTTCCAACATGCTACACATGCTAGCCGTGAATAGCTACATGCTAATAGCGATTAGTTAAGTGCTAAATCATGCCAAGATCATGCTATGAACTCTATAAAGACTCCATAGTAACCATCTGTGACAACTACCAACCACCTAGTAACACCATAGCAACCACCCAGATTACCTTAGCAACTGCCTAGCAACACCATAGCAACCACCCGGAACACCCTAGCAACCGCCTAGCAACACCATAGCAACCACCCAGAACACCCTAGCAACCACCCAGAATACTCTAGCAACCGCCTAGCAACACCATAGCAACCACCCAGAACACCCTAGCAACCGCCTAGCAACCACCCAAAACACCCTAGCAACCGCCTAGCAACCACCCAGAATACCCTAGCAACTGCCTAGCAACACCCTAGCAACCACCCGGAACACCCTAGCAACCGCCTAGCAACACCCTAGCAACCACCCAAAATACCTTAGCAACCGCCTAGCAACACCATAGCAACCACCCAGAACACCCTAGCAACTGCCTAGCAACACCCTAGCAACCACCCAGAAAACCCTAGCAACCGCCTAGCAACCACCAAAAATACCTTAGCAACCGCCTAGCAACACCATAGCAACCACCCAGAACACCATAGCAACCACCTAGCAACCATCCAAAACACCCTAGCAACCACCCAGAACACCCTAGCAACCACCAACAACACCCTAGCAACCACCCAAAATACCTTAGCAACCGCCTAGCAACACCATAGCAACCACCCAGAACACCCTAGCAACTGCCTAGCAACCACCCAACATACCTTAGCAACCACCTAGCAACACCCTAGCAACCACCCAAAGTACCTTAGCAACCGCCTAGCAACACAATAGCAACCACCCAGAACACCCTAGCAACCGCCTAGCAACCACCCAGAACACCTTAGCAACCCACTAGAAAACCCCCAACAACTTTTTAACTTTAAACTACTTTAAACTTTAAACAAATTTAAACTTTAAGCTAATTTAAACTTCAAACTAATTTAAACTTTAAACTACTTTAAACTTCAAACTAATTTAAACTTTAAACTACATGAAACTTCAAACTAATTTAAACTTTAAACTAATTTAAACTTTAAACTACTTTAAACTTGAAACTAATTTAAACTTTAAACTACTTTAAACTTTAAACTAATTTAAACTCCAAACTATTTTAAACTTCTTCAAACTTTCTGGTCCAAACTTTCTCAAGCCAACTTAAAGTTTGTCTCGACAAACTTTTGCATCTAGTTGTTATTATTATTTTATGCAGCACTGTGCATAGCCTATGCTTACAAGGCACAACAAACCTGGTGTCCATTATATATATATTGTTGGAAACATTTGTGTGTGTGTGTATTCTGTGAATTTTAAAAAGCAATTTTAACCAGAAAAATCTAAAATTTATTCCCAATAAATTTTAGAACTATATTCCCTATTAGGGCTGAACGATTAATTGCAACAAAACCGCACGCGATTTGCGATTTTCTTATGCGCAGCTTGTCAGTGGAGTGCGGCTGATTGGTAGTGAATACTGCTCCATCTGAACGCCAGAGGGCGCTCTCACGCAAACACGCTAAATATGCCCCGCCGCAGAAGTACAATAACGGCGCATCATTCCAGGAAATCCCTATCGCTGTATCTTAACCCTCTGAGGTCTGAGCTGTTTTCTGGGCCTGGAGGTGTTCTGACATGCTCTGACATTTGTGCTTATTTCTGTTACTTGTGACATTTTCATGGCTAAAGTCTGATTACACTGTATTCAGCACAAACTCTGCTACAATAATATATCAGCAGCATGTATATAAAAGTTTGTAGTTTTGAGATAATAACATTTATGCGTGGTTTGTGAAAAAACAAAAAAAAATTGTCACTGAAATAAGCTCATGAAACCCATACTGATTATTTCTTCATAAGACTTTTGAAAATTGTATCACGTAGCCCAGAATATTTGCTTCAAAACTATGTGAAAATCATCCTGACTGCTCATTCAGAGAAGACAATATATTGATTTAAAAATTTTACGACGTGTTTTGTGTGAGAAAGCTCTATGCAAGCGGCGTGGACATCTCATTATTATGTAAGCTTTTCTCACCTGAGAAAGACAAAAGACACTCCCTAATGGCCCTATTAGGAGCTATCAGGCCCTGCCATTCTGAGCAACCTTGCACAAAGAATGAGGAGATTTAAAAAAGAATGGCTTTTTGATTGTTTTTAATGTATTTACAACACAACATAATGACAAAAAAAAACACATTATTTAACACACTGAACTAAAGGCAGAGACTTGAACTGTCACACACATTTGTGCCATTCCTGAAACATAGTAGGCTACATACCTTTCATTTCCATGGTGTTTGATTTTTCACTTTAGCATGTTCATGTATGGAGACTTATGTGAATGTTGAAGTCAGCAGGACTTATCAGTGGCATCTTGTTCCTCTAAAAACAACAACAACAACAAAACAGCTGTGAACATGCTGATATCAAGAGAAATGCTGCACAATTTGGGGAATATATTTTAGATTTTTCAGGTTAAAATAGCTTTTTAAAATGTACAGAATACACACACACATATATATATATTAGCCTACTTTTACCATGCTGTGTTTTATTAGAATATAAAAACATCCTCGTGTTGAACACGTAGGCTATACAAGCACTGAAAGGTTGCCTATCATTCTAGTTCACATTTCACATTTCATGTTTCTGTCTACATGTACATATATGACATTAGGCTTAGTTCATGTTTTTACTCCAAACTCATTTCATAACATACATTTTAATCTGGCACGACCAGTTTAACATGTCTTACCTTAAAAATCTTCTCATCTTCAAATCGCGTTCTTCTAAGGTAAATCCGAGGTAAATTCAAGGTAAACAGCACAGCACAGCTTACAGTTGTCCAAACCCGATGAAAGCAGAGAAGAGTAAGTTACGAGGTCTCTGCTTCTTTGTTTTGAGGTGATGAGGGCGTTTACAGGTCTGCGTTTCTCCGCATGGATCATTTGCATGTCAATCGCTCGTGCGCGCGTGGGTGTGGTCACATTATAGTTAATGAGGACGCGTTTGAGAAACTGTACATGCCGCTGCTTTCGTATGGATTACTTAAAAATAGAATATTTGTTTTTTATATAATTTACATACTTTAAAAATAGAGATTCCAAGCGTTGTATAGACATGCGTTTCAAGTCTGTGTGACAAACATTCGCTGAGTTACAGGTCATTTTCTGTCGCGTTTCAGAATGAGTTTCACATTGAGACAGACGGCAGAACGCGCATCATGTTTATTTTCTTTGTTTTACGAAAAACACAACATTTTGTTTTTATTATGAGTGTACACAAATAAAAGAAGACATTTAACAGTTTTGAATGATGTACAATACAAGTATGTAAAATCAAAATCAACAGAGTAATTTGCACTGATATAAAAAAAAACGAGCAGATCACGCCGGCGTGATTGCCGACCTCAGGGGGTTAATAAACAGAATATCTGAATAAATAAAAAGCTTTAATTAAACATGACTTATAAATACACGACTGCCTTGTTCTGTGTAAGAAGCACATCATCTCACAGAAGGAGGAGCTCAACTGTCGTTATGAAGTGAGTTTGGAGTAAATGCATGTTATTAAATGTTGCCTGTTGTTGGACAAGAGGTTCATAAATTATTCTCGTGTTTGGAAAGATGTTTGACGCGTGTTGCTTTTTCAAATGCACGTTATAAGTGACTCAAACTCACAGTGCTTTCAGATGGAGCAGCGTTTACAGAGCCGTACATAACTGACAAACTGCGCATAAAAAATAATCACAGCCTTTGCAATTTTAAAATCGCGATAAGCCATCTCGATTTAAGTGCGATTACATGGAAAGTGCGATTAATCGTTCAGCCCTATAGTTTCTCTTGATATCAGTATGTTCACTTTTTTTTTTCTTTCAGGGACCAGATGCCACTGAGTCCTGCTGACTTCAACATTCACATGAGTCTCTGTATATGAACATGGTAAAGTGAAAATCAAACACCTTGGAAATGAAAGGTATGTACAATGTTTTTAGGAATGGCACAAAGGTCTCTGTCTTTGGATAATTGTTTTCAATAGTGTGCTTTTTTGTCATTTGTTGTGTATCTTTGGATTATGTTGTGTTGTAAATAAATCCAAACAATCAAAAAGCCATTCTTTTTTAAATCTCCTCATTCTTTGTGCAAGGTTGCTCAGAATGACAGGGCCTGATCACTCCTAATAGGGCCGTTAGGGGAGTGTCTTTGTCTTTCTCAGGTGTGAAAAGCTTACATATTAATGAGGTGATCACGCCCCTTCGCATAAAGCTTTCTCACACAAAACACGTCTTACAGATTTTAAATCAATATATTGTCTTATCTGAATGAGCAGTCAGGGTGATTTTCACATAGTTTTAGAGCAAATATTCTAGGCTACGTCATACAATTTTCAAAAGTCTTGTGAAGAAATAATCAGTAGGGGTTTCATGACCTTATTTCAGTGACAATTTTTTTTTTGTATTTTCACAAACCACGCATAAATGTCATTATCTCAAAACTACAAACTTTTACATACATGCTGCTGATATATTATTGTAGCAGAGTTTGTGCTGAATACAGTGTAATCCATGAAAATGTCACAAGTAACAGAAATAAGCACAAATGTCAGAGCATGTCAGAACACCTCCAGGACCCAGAAAACAGCTCAGACCCCAGAGGGTTAAATAACAGATTATTTTCATCCTTCTAAGAGAAACAATGTGAAGTTGACTGTTTAGTCACTGGTTTGATTTACTGACAATAAACGATTTTTGAGACAAAAACATCTGACTGTAGGCCTACATGAATCATTACCTATCACAAATCACTGGTCACTGCACTGGTGATTTTGTTTAGACATGTACACATAATCCGTATGTGGTGAGCAGGACGAGGCCGAGGGCCGTGAGAGATACGTGACCGGTGCGTTGCACAGGTGTCGCTCATTAGCAATCACGCCACCGGCCTCGCGCCATTCTCTCACGGCCCCCGGCCTCGTCCTGCTAGCCACACCGTATTAAACAATCTGTAACAAAGCAATAGTGACACAGTAAAAATGTACATTGAATTTTTTAATCACATAAGTGTGTTGCGCTGTTCCTGTCGGATCCAATATAGAAGGCACAGCATCGTATTTTAATTTCAGGCTCTCTGCAAATCCAATGCAGCTACTGTGTTTTTCCACAATTTGGCTCTGCACAACATTTTGCACTCTTCAAATGCATGTTGTTTATCGCTTAGTTGCTTGATCCAGTGTTAAAGTCATGTCTGTTATTTACCTACTAGTACTTGTTGTGCTCGAATCAGTGGGTGGGGCTACTGAACTTTAGGGTTTGTGATGTCACCAAACCGGGAAGAAGCTTGTTGTAGTCCCTACCAGCCGTTTGTAGTCCTTAAAAATCGATTTCTGTAAGAGAAAATATCGGCATTTGCATTGAATTGGGCGAATGGCATTGAGCGTCGTAACTTTGCAGATGTTGTTTATGCTTAAACAGCAACATTACACTAACTAAAGTAAAAAAAAAAAAGTTGCATCATAATCAAGGTCCTCTTTAATAATAGAGTTTTGCAAGAACTGCAAATGTCCTGGCTTTTGGCAAAGTTCGAAGACACATCTTTGAGCACATCTTTATGATCAATGTTGTTACAGTATGTTCTTGAAGCTCAACAGTCAGATCAGTGCCACTGTCATATAGTTAGTTTCCATGGATCACACATACTGATAAAATGTAAAGATTGAAAGTAACTTTGACCCAAATTGTCAAAACTGTTTTAATTTATTTTGTGTGGTCCGTAGAAGAGATTGTGGTGCCATAACTCAACTTTGTTGAAGAATAAAAATACAACATACCGATATTGTGCAAATGAACGGGCTGGAGTGCGTTAAGGGTTTTCTGTTAGAACGGTGTCATGTTAGCAGCCCCTAAGTTAATAACTAATGATCTTTGTGTAACACCTGCAACACCTGCTTGCAATAGGTAGTCAGTAGTTGATACCCTGGTACACCTGTCAAAAAATGATTGATTGACAGGTGCCCCGCCCCTTCCGGTGACAGGTACCCGCCTCTTTTGGCATAGGATCAAAGGGGTCGTCAGAGAACAAAGGGAGATCAAGGGAGATCAAAGGGTTAACCTTTGACCCGGTTAGCCCTTGATCATGTTTTTGACAGCTAATTTTGATTGTTTGAAGTCTTTTGATGCCTTTTGATATTGACAGAAAGTGTTATAACAATATGTCATGGTATCTGACAGCTAGTTTGATGCCTTTTGATATTGACAGAAAGTGTTATAATAATTGTGACCCTGCCTGTAAAAACCCAGCTAAAGTCATTTTTTTGTGATTCAATGTTTTCTACATAAAATCATCCTACACAATGTAAAGAACATTCTGTGAAAATATAACCTTGATATCTTTAAAATTGACTGAGTAAGGCCATGTCAAAGATTTGCTAAAATTCGGGCTCAGAAAATCATATTTTTGAGAAATTCCAATTTAAAAATAAGTTATTTGTTAAAACTGCAACACATTTGATCCATAGTTATCCTGCATATGTGCCTTATAACACTTTAAAGCTGAGATTCTCCCCTTTTTAGTGATATATGACACATCAGTGGAAAATTTTTTAAAGTTTTGTAAAACACGTCTATTTATTATGATGTGCATGTCCAAAAAGCTAAAAGCATAAACACATTGAAATGAATGGGGGTTCAACAAGAGCTTTATCGTAGCAACAATTACCATATCAATTCAGTGGAATGATTTGTATAACTTTATTAGTAAAATGTAATATCAGTGAAATGTCAATAATATATAAATTAAATAACATAACATTTCTCATTCTCTGAAATTATCATTCTCTTACTGGCCCACGGTTAACTGAGTAAATCTAGAGTAAAAAAAAATAAAATAAATAAATAAAATTTCAAGGGATAGTTTACCCAAAAACTACAATTCTGTCATCATTTACTCACCCTGATGTTTTTCCAAACCTGTATGAGTTTCTTTCTTCTGCTGAACACAACATAAGATATTTTAAAGAATGTTTGTAACCAGACAGTTGACAGCACCCATTGACTTCCATAGGTGCCGCCAACTGTCTGGTTACCAACATTCTTTAAAATATCTTATTATTAACAGAAGCAAGAAACTTATACAGGATTGGAATAACATGAGGGTGAGTATGAGTATGAGTAAATCATAGTTTTTGGGTGAACTATCCCTTTAACAGGTCAGTCTCAAACTTTGTACACATTCTAAAATTGTCTAGATGCAAAATAAAATCCTGAGTGACAGCAACTCTCCCTCCTTGAAAAATAAAGAACACTTTTCCCCATTGAAATACTTGCAGTTGCAAGAGAAACTGATTTTCAGTTTCACATCTGGACTTCCAGCATTCAAAGCAAATTCTTCTTGCTGGTGTTCCTTCTTCATGTTCGCCAGACAAATAGCTTGGGGTTCAATCACCAAAACTGGCTTGTCCTCCTCATCATGTTGGTCACTGCCTGAAAAAGCAAAGATCATTTTTTTCAATTCAAAGCAAGACACCTAAAAACATGATTGCTTAACATGCTAGAATGGGAAGTGGGTTTAATTCCACATTTAAAATGGATAATGAAGCATTTTATATGGAAATATCAGAAAATATTTTTTCAGTTTAGTCAGACTGGATCTGATTAATTGAGGGGAGGGCATATAGGAATAAGAAACAGCCTATAGCTGGTAAGCAGACTTCAATTCAGAGTGTAATGAGACAAATAAACATCATGCCATAAACGTAATGAATTTAAACTGACTCAATCCCCATCAACAAATGTAATAAACATTTAAATCCACTATTTTTGCATCACAGATATGTGTTAGCATTACATTGGCTGGACACTGACAGTATACATTTACATATTTAGCATTAAAAAATAATAACAAAAACTTACCGTCAAATTCCTCGTCAGTTTCGTCAAAGAATGTGTCCTGTTCATCATCACAATCATCCTCCAGAAAATAATCCGCAATAAAACCGGTTAAATCATAATTTAGGACAATTCCACCGAGATTAATATCAAGCAAGCTGTTTAAGCAAGCAGCTGTTTTCCGTTCCTGCTCATACTTCGGTGTCGCCGGCGAAGCCATGGCCATGTCAGATGTCAAAACAACGCATTAACGTTACCATCCAGCAAATAACACTAAGTAGGCCAATGTCCTTAAAATAAGGCCTTAAAATAAGTTTAATATTATTGGCAGAATACTAAGCTACAAAACAAATAAGCAGTTCTTAAAATATTGGCTATGGACAAGAAAAAATCACCACAGACATCTAAACGCGGCTGACATCTCTCTCTTTTTTTTTTTCATTGTGTTGACCTGATTACCGGCGCTCGCGGATTGATATTAAAGTCTGTTTTTACTCTTTCTAATAGAAAAGACACAGAAAATAAGTTCCTGAACCGAATGATATACGAATCAGCAGTGTTGTTGCGCGAAATAAACCCAGAGACGATTGAAATCAATGTTTAGGAAGCGCCACGTCCGTTTTTTTTTTTTTTGCGCAAAAGTATAACGTAGTGTCAATAAAATCATTAATTTCAGTATTTATCATGTTATAAATGAAAATTTAAGTATTGCATCTCAAAACCATTGGTATAATCTATCATTTACAGCAATAAACACACATGGACTATTTTTGTCATTTTTATGGCTACTTTGACGCTCGTTAACTCATAATTCGATTCTGCGACTTTAGCCGGGGTTTCACAGGCGGGGTCACAATTATGTCATGGCTATGACAGCTAATTTTGATATTGTCTGAAGCCTATTGAAGCCTTTTGAACATGACAGTTAGTGTGTGTGTGTGTGTGTGTTTTTGAAGACGCTGTTATAATAATACGTCATGACAGTTAGTGTGTGAGTTTTTGAAGACACTGTGATTAAACAATATGTCATGGCTATGACAGCTCATTTTGATATTGTTTGAAGCCTATTGAAGCCTTTTGAACATGACAGTTAGTGTGTGTTTTGGAAGTTGGTATCACAGGATTCTCCTCCCTACATATTCCTGAGCGTATCCGGGGTGTAATGTGAAGCTGATAAGGAAAAATCTGTGGAAGTTTATCTCACACAAATGTTGAAAAGCCATTCAGTTCTTTTAAAAGAATATAAATGATTATAAAATAAATAATATAAAATAAAGATCTTACTAAAACCTCACACCAAAAGTTTAAAAAAAATGGAGTTAGAAAAAATTGCAATGAGTCTCTCAAAGCAGTGTCTCAAAACATAGGGAGCACGCTCGTGTCTCAGTGTGTGTGTGTGTGTGTGTGTGTGTGTGTGTGTGTGTGTGTGGAGATCAGACATCAGAGGAGATGTGACCATCTGTGTGTGTGTGTGTCACGGGATTTCCCCCTGCCACCCTTTTGAGCTCTGACATCTGAAACGTGCTGTTCAGACACTGTGATTAAACAAGTCATACAAAAAATAAATAAAAAAAATTCTATCCTTTAAAATAATTATCGTGCCAATTAAACTAAATTTGAAAAAACATATTGTTCTCATGCTAATTTAACTAAGGTTGAAAAAACTGTGGAAGTTTATCTCACACAAACGTTGAAAAACCATTCAGTTCTTTATAAGTGTATAAATGAAATGGTTATAAAATACTAAAATCTACTGAAACCAATTTTTTTCAGTTTTAGATGAACAAAACACAAGAATAAAATCCATCCGGCATGTTTAGATAACTAAAGGGCCTCTTTTCACACCACCTGTTTGACCTGCGGAGCTTTCAAAAAGCACCAACCTAAGTGTGTGTGTGTGTGTGTGTGTGTGTGTTTGTGTCTGTCAAGTCAAGTCAAGTCATCTTCATTTATATAGCGCTTTTAACAATGTAGATTGCTTCAAAGCAGCTTTACAGAGATAAGCGTATAATTTAAGGTAACAGAGATTGTTTTGGCTTTATAGCAGAGTTAAGTTATTTCCATCTAAAGTTAGTTTTGATTGATTTGCTTCCGTCGCAACGATCATTTGTTATTAAATTAGGGGCCGCTAAGACGACACCATTCCCTCTACACAGACTTTAAACGCGAACCTGTGAGAAACGCTGATGGCGTTCACATGCGCATTTAGAATGGGTTCTATAGTTATGTGCGTTTGAATATACGCAGGTTTGGAATTCCCTACAAGCCAAGCCTAAACAAAGTACTTGTCTTTCCTTATAAATTTTGATAAAGAATTTTATTTTATTTTGTTGCTTTGGGGTAGGAACGCGAAACGAATTTTTCCGACAACGCCTTATCTGTATAGTGGTAGTGGGATCCTCCATAGGGAGAGACTAGTTGGCACTTCAGCACTGCGTTGTCATCGGTTCAGGCGAAGGTCCTTCGTCAGATCTGGATACGGCCTGGATCCGGCAGGCTGCAGGAAAACCTCGGGATAAACACAGACACTAAAATTAGCGTAGATGCCATTCTTCTCATGATGTAACGAGTACATCAGGATTTTTGGGAAGTGTTCCCGGTTCCGGCTGACCTAATATATGCAGCCTAACATTAAATTATAGAAGTCTATAATGTATTATGTGAAAGCTAGGTCAAAGAGATGTGTCTTTAATCTGGCTTTGAACTGACAGAGTGTGTCTGCTTCCCGGACAATGTTAGGAAGACTGTTCCAGAGTTTTGGTGCTAAATAGGAAAAGGATCTACCGCCAGCAGTCGATTTTGATATTCTAGGTATTAGTAACTGGCCGGAATTTTGAGATCGCAATAGACGTGACGGACTATAATGCGTTAAGAGCTCGCTCAAGTACTGCGGAGCTAAACCATTTAGTGCTTTGTAAGTGATCAGCAATATTTTAAAATTGATGCGATGTTTAATAGGGAGCCAATGCAGTTTTGACAGAACTGGGCTAATATGGTCATACTTCCTGGTTCTGGTAAGAACTCGAGCTGCTGCGTTTTGGACCAGCTGTAGTTTGTTTATTAAGCGTGCAGGGCAACCACCCAGTAGGGCATTACAATAATCTAGCCTTGAGGTCATGAACGCATGAACTAATTGTTCCGCATTTGTCAATGAGAGCATATGGCGTAATTTAGATATATTTTTAAGATGGAAAAATGCAGTTTTACAGATACTAGACACGTGACTTTCAAATGAAAGATTGGTATCAAAGAGCACACCCAGGTTCCTAACCGACGACGAAGACTTAACAGAGCAGCCATCAAGTGTTAGACAGTATTCTAGGTTATTACGTGAGGAAGTTTTTTGTCCAATAATTAGAAACTCTGTTTTTTCAGAATTTAGAAGTAGGAAATTACGAGTCATCCAATTTTATATATCCGCTATGCATTCCGTTAATTTTGTGAATTGATAAGTTTCGTTAGGTTTTGAAGAAATATAGAGCCGAGTATCGTCGGCATAACAGTGAAAGCTAATGCCATGTTTCCCAATGATATCTCCTAATGGTAGCATGTACAGAGTGAACAGCAGCGGTCCTAGTACTGAGCCTTGTGGTACGCCATACTGAACTTTACTGAATCATTTACTGCTACAAACTGATAACGGTCAGATAAGTATGATTTAAACCATGCTAGTGCATTTCCCGTAATGCCAACATAATGTTCTAATCTATTTAAAAGAACGTTGTGGTCAATGGTGTCAAATGCAGCACTAAGCGGTTTAATCATAGCCAGCTTAAAGGTTTTTGGTACGTATCCTAGAGACAAAGATGAATTAATATTAAGAAGAGGATCTAGGACCTCTGGAAGCATCTCTTTCAGTAGCTTAGTTGGTATAGGGTCTAACATACATGTTGTAGATTTAGATGATTTAACGAGTTTAGTAAATTCTTCCTCTATACGATGTTCTGATGCAGAGATATAGGTCTTGCAAAACGGTTGCTAGGGTACTCAAGTTTGGTTGCTATGGAGTTGCTTGGGAGCTGGAAGCTTTAAACTTAATAAGTTTAAAGTGGTTTGAAGTTTAAAGTAGTTTACGAGTTTTTGAGTTTTGAGTTTATAAGTTTAAATGAGTTTAGAGTGTGTGTGTGTGTGTGTGTGTGTGTGTGTGTGTGTGTGTGTGTGTGTGTGTGTGTGTGTGTGTGTGTCTTTTGACTCATGCTAGCAAACAGCACTTCCAACATGCTACACATGCTAGCAGTGAATAGCTACATGCTAATAGCGATTAGTTAAGTGCTAAATCATGCCAAGATCATGCTAAGAACTCTATAAAAACTCCATAGTAACCATCTGTGACAACTACCAACCACCTAGTAACACCATAGCAACAGCCCAGAACACCCTAGCAACCGCCTAGCAACCACCCAGAATACCTTAGCAACCACCCAGAACACCCTAGAAAACACCTAGCAACCACCCAGAATACCTTAGTAACCGCCTAGCAACACCATAGCAACCACCAAAACACCCTAGCAACCGCCTAGCAACACCCTAGCAACCACCCAGAATACCTTAGTAACCGCCTAGCAACACCATAGCAACCGCCTAGCAACAGCATAGCAACCACCCAGAACACCCTAGCAACAGCATAGCAACCACCCAGAACACCCTAGCAACCGCCTAGCAACCACCCAGAATACCCTAGCAACCGCCTAGCAACACCATAGCAACCACCCAGAACACCCTAGCAACCGCCTAGCAATCACCCAGAATACCCTAGCAACCGCCTAGCAACACCATAGCAACCACCCAGAACACCCTAGCAACCGCCTAGCAACACCATAGCAACCACCCAGAAAACCCTAGCAACCGCCTAGCAACCCCCAGAATACCCTAGCAACCGCCTAGCAATAGCATAGCAACGCCTAGCAACACCCTAGCAACCACTCAGAATACCCTAGCAACCGCCTAGCAACACCCTAGCAACCACCCAGAATACCCTAGCAACTGCCTAGCAACACCATAGCAAACACCAAAACACCCTAGCAACCGCCTAGCAACATCATAGCAACCACCCAGAACACCCTAGCAACCGCCTAGCAACACCCTAGCAACCCCCCAGAATACCCTAGCAACCGCCTAGCAACAGCATAGCAACCACCAAAACACCCTAGCAACACCCTAGTAACCCCCCAGAATACCCTAGCAAACGCCTAGCAACAGCATAGCAACCACCAAAACACCCTAGCAACCGCCTAGCAACACCCTAGCAACCCCCCAGAATACCCTAGCAACAGCATAGCAACCACCAAAACACCCTAGCAACCACCTAGCAACAGCATAGCAACCACCCAGAACACCCTAGCAACCGCCTAGCAACAGCATAGCAACCACCCAGAACACCCTAGCAACAGCCTAGCAACCACCCAAAATACCCTAGCAACCGCTTAGCAACACCAAAGCAACCACCCAGAATACCCTAGCAACCGCCTAGCAACACCATAGCGACCACCCATAACATCCTAGCAACCGCCTAGCAAAAAACGTTCTGGTCCAAACTTTCTCAAGCCAACTTCAAAGTTTGTCTCGACGAACTTTTGCATCATTTGGATCCCACCCCTCAACATTAAGCACATCTAATTCCTCGGAATCAGAGAGGTGTAAAACTGGGTCATCATCCCGAGCGGGAGAAGCTGCGGGGCGGGCTCCCGAGCGGGGAATAGGGGAACCTGAGCTCTCAGACGAAGAGTGGGAAAGTGCCTCGGCAGTCCCACTGTCGTCTAAAAGATCTCTCTGCGATCCCCACGATGCAAGGCGCCGCATTGCCTCGGCAGATGCGGGACCTGAACCGCGGGGAGAACGCATTTGGCCATCCTCAGTAAACAAAACCAACCGAGAACGCAGCACTTACTGACATAGACTCACAGTGAGCGCAAGCAGCCCCCTCGAGAGCTGCTTGAGCGTGCTGCCTTCCCAGACAAGACACACACATTTCGTGTGTATCCCCAGCCGTGAGAAAGCGTGGGCATGGGAACACACATTTTGTAAACCGTTCGCTTGCCATGATGAGACGAAATATAGGACAAGATTCGCTAGTTCAAACACACACAAGCTCTTGCTGAATAGCAAAAAGCTGACATTTCTGTGTGCCGGCGTGCTTTTGTATACATCCGCTTATGCCGTCACACGCTACGTCATCACGCAACGCCAATAGGATTGGATTCGGTTTCATTCATAAATTCAGACGCGCTACGCTGAAGGGCGTTCCCCTAGTGTCGTCACCGACGCAGTTCGAGTTCCCTCGAAAGGGAACTGTAATTATACCATATTTTATTTATTAATATTATGGCTTCATGTTTGTTATTAACTAATACCTTTATCTTTTAACTAACATCCAGCACAAAATTAAAGAGATGTTTGAGCTAAGGATGTTCTCTGACCCCAAATAAACAGATAATGGAATGTTCACAATCTACAATATAGAGTTAGGCTAGATATTCTCCTACTTAGTATGTGTGTAAATAGTTGTGCTTAAATCTTTGGGTGTATTTTTACACACCATAGTGATGCAAAGTTCCACATCCTATGGACTAACTTTCAAACATAATCTTATTCTTTATCTTTAATTGCAGGGAGGTATACAGTAACTTTCATACAGGGCTACTATTCTTTCATTTGTTATTCAGTACTTCTGGTCAATTAACACAACTCTAAAATACATGCCACTGCTTGTCATTAAAAGCAGAAAAGTCTATGCACAGCAATCTTCTTTCTTCCCTCATGGCAAATAGCATGCACACTTCTGGTCCCACTGGATGGGTTGGAAAAGAATAAGACAGAGGTGGGAGGTGGGAGGGTGGCAGCAAGTTTCAAGATGCACACCAAGCTGTTTATTCCTAGAAGACAGCTCTCAAGAAAACAACGCGTGTGAGCATGCCTGGGACCCGAGGAGTGTAACACTCGCACACTTACATACTCACGAGAGAGTGGGGGGAGTCATCGGCTCTGCTTTTCAATCTAAATGCAAATGTAAAGAACAAGAACTCATGAGCAACAGGACAGAAAATAAAACAAAAGAGAAATGCCTAAGATTAAGAAACACTTTTGTATCATCATGTATGTTTTAGTAGTGAGTGTGCATAGTATGTGAGTGTGTGTGAGTGTGCATAGTTCATATGAGTTTATGATCAATAACAGGCTTAATTTTTCCATGGATGTGTGTCTGTCTGCTTGTGGAATGTGGCTAATTCTTCTTTAATGAGCTGCTGATGTCATTAGTGTGAGGTGTATGCATCACTACATCCTCAATTGGCTGAAACCATAGTGATGAGGCAATCCACACAGACACAGCCATCACGTCAGGCTGTGAAATGAAGATGCAGTTCTGTCAGAGCAAGAGTCATCCATTGTGGATTGGCCAGAAATGGCTTTTTTAATCAATTTGTAAGCAAGTCAAATGTGGCCGTTTTGTAAAGGTTTAAAGGTTGTTTTTGTTCTCTTTGTGTGTGCTGATTAATGACTGACCAAATTTATCACGAACGGTACATTAATTAAACTGATGTGACAAGCCTGCAGAAAAGAACCAATTATGATCAAGTACATAAAAATGTTGTACCCCTGATGATCCCCATATCTGAAAGTAAAGTGACAGTTACAAAGCTACAGAAAGATTTGCTTACAGTATGAATGAGGTTGTATATGATGTAACGCTCTCAGAAACAGGCAGCTCATTGTCAGTAAAAGAGTTGATTCTGAACATTTCCTTGTAAAACACATTGAGCTCCTCTTATAAAATTAATATTTGAGGATTACTCAAGTACTTATTGACTGAATTTAGTGAGAGTAAAAAAAACTGACATAAAATAGTAAACATAAAATATCCTACACACAGTATACCAAGAGATGGCTATATTCTTGTAAAAGGAAACTTTAAAAGGAAGTAAATAATCTTTTGGTTTTCTATTTATATTCATCTTTCACATTCACGTATTGCATTTTCTAATACACATTTGATGAATCATAGAGGTCAATGCAAAATATAATCCATCATTTATTTTTGTCTTTTTGAATGTCTGTTTGAGTATATATGTGTGTGCTGGAAAGAGAGGTACAGAGAGATGCTCTTTGGCAGATGGCTCATATTCTCCACTCCAGTTGTGAATCTCGACCCACAGCCGAAAAACATACAGCTTCCAGATTAATAAATAAGCAGGCAAATAATTGGCACCAATTAAATATTGAAATGCAGCGGTTGTTTACAGGAAAAAATGACTGGAGCTACAAATTGGGACATTAAGCTCCACTATAAAACAGCATGTTATCTCATTTTACAGATTCATTTGGCAAGCATCAATATTCTACTGTGTCTTTTTATGTGATTATCTTGTTACGGCCACTTCAGATTCTCTGCATATTATGGCACTGTACACATATAATGCATTATTTTTATGAAGAAGCACACGTCTTTATACAGTGTGGCCAATATTGCTCATATGTCATAGTCCCTGTATTATTTGAACAAATCAAAAATCAGTGGCACATTAAAGCGAGAAAAAAAACAACAACAAAAAAAACCACCATGATCAATAGCCATCATTTTGGCTGGTTATCATATTCCAGTTAGATTCCGTAACTATCATCTGGTTCAAAAAGGCATTTTTTTTATAAGCAACATTAATCAGTAATATTTTTTTTGATTCATTTTTAAAAGCTTCTTAAAAGAATTCTTCTTAAAATTAAAATTCTTAAAAGCGTGAAGGTCTCCAAAAGGTCCTCTGCTAGCAAAGCATAGAATAGCAGTGAGCAGGCATTATACTATACAGTCCTTCTTGGTTTTAGTTTGCTTTCAACTGTTTTAGTTGCTCAGCTATTGGTTATTGTTCGATTTCCTTAAGGGCTTTGTGTGTGCGAGTCAAACAGTAAAACGGAGAGATTTCGAGCAGCATTTGGATACCAATTCGAGCCAGCAGGGTTGTCCATGCAGTAGACTGAGAGACATAAGATAGAGTATTAAGGCAGTATTTGGGTAATGTCTGCTGTCCTGTATGCCACTGTCTAATTGAAATTCATGAGGAAAACACCCTGTGAATGCCACCTCTTGAACGTTTTGTTTTCCTCAAGAAGCAGCTCAGCTGGGATCTGTGGGTACACATTTACAGTGCTTGAGACTAAATACATTTCTGACAAATACTGAAAGACTATACTTAGCTTATTTGAGGTGTGTTGAGATGGGCAATAGTCTGAACAGCCTGAATTGAAAGAGAGCTATGATCAAAAGTCAGAGAAGCAGTTGCAATAATAAAAGTGGGTCCTCTTGACATTCTCGAATCCATTTTAATGTTCGGCTGAACAGCGTCTTTTCTGCTGTTGAGCCCTTGAACAATATTTGTCAGCTTTATGTGAAGTGTCAAAATGTAATTACAAATCACATAATTGAGAAACATTAAGAGGAAGATACAATCTTATAGTCAACGCTGTAAAGTTGAAACAAGATAGTGCTTTGATCTTTGGTATTGTTAAGGATTTAATCAAATTTTTAATTTAAGGAATTCTCTTAAACACCACTGAAGTTCTTTGAAGCTCACTACCATTTAACAGTTCAACCAGAAAGACTCGGGAGAATTAATACTGTGACAATGAACATTTATTTAAGAGCTCAGCAAACAATCAAATTCTTTGGCGTAGGCCCCGTCCGTAACTCGCATTCCGAGGGTACGGAATCTGCATATCCTGCCTGCAGAAGAAGGCAGGGGCGCAGCCCACCCCCTGCGAAGTAAGGTGGTGGGGTGGAAGGAGGGGAGGACATCCTGGCGTCTTCAGGGTAGAGGGGGGAGCCCGTCTGGAGGTGATGGGGAGGATGGAGGGGAGGACCCAGCATAGAAATGTTAGGGAGATGAAGGAAAAGTCCCGTCTTGGTGGTGGATGGGGAGGATGGAGGTGGTTGAAGCGACAGCATCTGCAAACTCAGACATGTGTAAGTACCACCCTTTTATACTGGCTATTAGGATATGATTGGATAGATGAGAAGGTAATACATGACGTGAACGATTGAGTCTTCCTGGCAGAACTTGCGCTAGGCTTCATTTCTACCAAAAAGACTCGGGAGAATTAATACTGTAACAATGAACATTTATTTAAGAGCTCAGCAAACAATCAAATTCTTTGGCGTAGGCCCCGTCCGTAACTCGCATTCCGAGGGTACGGAATCTGCATATCCTGCCTGAAGACGAAGGCAGGGGCACAGCCCACCCCCAAAATTAGGTGGAGGAATAATCCGTTCACCCCCCCAAAGAACGGTAGAGGAAGTATACCCACCGGTTGTGAATCCTGAAGTTCCTGAACATAGAGAGAGAAAAAATATATTAGAACTTGAGTGTGTTTTTTTTATTTATTTTTTATAATATATATATATATATATATATAGACCACGGCTATCTTACGATATAACACGTAAACCACATGCCATCTCTTGATACTGACACATGGGCCACAGGCCATCTTTTGGTAAGTCACATGGGCCACAGGCCATCTTTTAGATAGGACACATGGGCCACAGGCCATCTTTTAGATAGGACACATGGGCCACAGGCCATCTTTTGATATGCCATATGCTACAGGCCGTCTTTGATAAAGCACGTGGGCCACGGGTCATCTTTGTTTTGACACTTGGGCCGCAGCCACTTAAAACTATTGCGTGTAACAGCCGTTTAACAGACACATAGCCCGCGGGCCATCTTGGTTTAGTAGCTAGACCATACTATCATAAAAGTGCCAAGCCGCTTTGGCAAAAACACCACCACCAGTAGATAAATAGGAATTTACCTAGATCATGACTGGAGAGCTTGCTGGGCTTCAAGGATGGATTTTAAATCTGGTCTTATGCAGGACTTGAATGCTGAGGAAGACTATCTGCCCAGCATCTTGATAGCTGAAGTAGAAATGCCACGTTCAGCTGCTGTAGTGGCTGCCCCGATCCTGAAGGAATGACCAGTATACTGGGAGGGAGATAACTGCAGCTTTTGAGGACAGAAACTAGATGAGTCCTGAACCAGGCTTAAGAGAGAGATGCTTCGTTAGGTAGGAAAATAGGGGAAGTGATCAGAGATCTAGGGCGGGTTTTTAAGGATTTAATCATAGATGAGAAGGGACAAAATGCATTGCTAATTTTAGAAATTGTTAATGTGAAACCAGAAACTTGAGTCAGTTGGAGTGCTTAGAAAGAGTAAAGAAATTAGGTGAGAAGGTGAATCAGAAAAAGAAAGACCACGGGCGAGATCGGAGTGTTAGATCTGAAGTAAATTCCCCTGGATGCATGAGCCTAGCCTGACTACGTCAGACTTCGTACTTCCGCTCAATTTCAGTTCGCTTCTGTACGCAGTCTGAGATAGCGACCTATCTCTCAGATTTCCTCCGGCTGCAAAAAAGCTGGCCAATCAACGAACAGAGGGTGGGCTGAGAGCCGTGACGTAGACACTGATTGTACCGTGGATGCGTAGATTTACTTCACACAATCTGCGAAAGTCGTTCACAGCCATATTCACTCCGGTATTTCTCTCAATGGTTTTTTTTTCGCATCATACATGTGTTTACAGTGGAAATTAGATGCGGCTGAGCCTGCGCATAACACACGTCATAACCAAACGTTATGTGATTGGTTTACGGGTACCAATGATTTTAAACTTCAGACAAGCACCCCCACCGCGATAAAGAAACGCTTTTCAATTATGCCCTTCCAGACTCTGTCTACGAAGCAAAGCGAAGTAGCAGAGTTTGGTTTTACCAGGCTAGCATGAGCCATGAACGCTGTTAAAACGTGGCTACAATCTGAACATGAAAATAGGAGGAGAAGAGACCATTACAGATGGAGGTAATAAAGGGGGGTTAAATGGATTATACTTTCCTGTAATGTTGCTTTTAAGGCATAAACAATATCTGCAAAGTTACAATGCACAAAGTTCAAGCATTGAATAGGGACTGTGCGGCCTTCCTTCTGGATTAGTGGCATCACAAACCCTAAAGCTACATAAATCCAGCTCCCGGAATAAGATTTATAGCATATCGAGACAGAATGAGCTAATCAATAACTAGAAGATAACTACGCATAAGCAACATAATTCATCAACTAACCATCCAGAAGTGGGGTCTACATGTTGACGCTTCTTGATTCTCTCCATCTTTGTCTAACTCAGGTTTGAATATAAAGCTAAACGTTTTGAAATTGTCTGTGAGAGGTAATCAAAGCTGCAAAACGAGCTGTTGAAACTCCACCCCCTGTGCCGGGAGCAGCAGCCCAACTGCATCCAAAGGGACAGACAAAAACCATGTGCTTTACTCACCCTCAATGACAATTACAGCATAGAATATGAACATATATTTGGGGCATTCCAAGCCAAACCCCTCACACGCACCCTGGGGACACTGAAGACCCACCACACATCGATTTTGTAATTGTAGACGAGGAAGGAACAACCGGCCGTGATCATAATTAGAATAAGGGAATCTGAAAAGAAAAGCGAAACATTATAAACAATTCTGCAGAATATAAGTTTTTAAGGTGTAGGGAGCCACACCTTCAGTTATATACGGTCTAGCTGGATTAAGCAGAGCGACTAATTTACATGATCACTGTTAGAGGAGGCAGTGTGATGGAAAAGGTTTGTTGAAGGGCAGAGCCACCTGAAGACTAAAGTGCATAGCTATGGCATTGCAGTGGTCAGAATGTGCTCGCGCAACCTTAATCATGAAATTGGAGACTACTGATTGCCAGATAAACATCTCAGGAATAGCATGATCGTCTAACAAGAAGATCTGCCTTAGTGATGCAACCGAGCTTCGTTAGCACATACAACATAAGTTTTGCCACCACTTTGAACCCAAAAGATGTTAGCAGCCACTATAGGATCATTTCTGTGAAGCGCGAAGGAACGAAGCCTGAGCAGGCTCGGTAATTCATCTGACCTTTGCTGTTCCAAATGTCCAAAATCTGAACGGATATGCACCCTTCGTCTAGCTGATCGGATCACTTAATTAGCACTGAGTGGGCCAGTGATAACAGACGAGAGATGAGCCTGCCTTGAAGAGATACATGGTGTGTTTTTTTTTTATTTATTTTTTTTTATAACCATTAAATCTTAATCTTATTAATCTTAGTACGATACTTACCTGAAGTAAGGTGACGGCATACCGATAAGATACAACCTCAATCACACTAGATATTCTGTTGTTGACTTTTTGAGCGTAGAATCCATTTCTCAGCTGTGCAGCGCACGCCTGACATTACTCTCGAGTTGCTCTTGTATGAGTGAAGTTTTATTCACAGCGGAGAGATCACTGGCCATGGCAACCAAGGGAGTCCCTTGAATAAAAAAATAAGTGAACATTTAAATCATACAGATGAGTAAATATAATGTCACTCGAGTCTTCTTGACTGTGATTTGTCTGGTGATTGGTTTGAATTGTATGGTCTAAACTTATAACTGTTAGTTCTACTGTGTTAAGCACGTTTTAGTCTGTGACATTTGACCTGAGCATCCTAGTCTGCCTTTGTACATTTAATATCAACTACCTATAATGTAAATATTTCTATGACGCATATCGGTGGATTAAGTAGACGCCAAGAAAATTTGTATTACAGCGATTGTACCATATTTATGTTAGTGAAGAATTTAAATATAAGTATTAAAAGATCTTGATATGAAAAAGAAAACAGTAGAACAGTTGTAGAGAATTATCAGCACTGTAAATGTATCATTTACTTCCTATGTATTAAATACCCCTGCAACATATACCCATAAGTCCTACCCTTCATAACCATGTCTACTACGGCATACGCATACCATCCAATGACCAACTTGCTTTAAAGGTCAGCTTCTTCTTTATGATATGGACATACAGGTGCTGGTCATAAAATTAGAATATCATCAAAAAGTTGATTTATTTCAAGAATTCAACTTAACAGGTGAAACTAATATATTATATAGACTCATTACATGCAAAGTGAGATATTTCAAGCCTTTATTTGTTAAAATTTTGATGATTATGGCTTACAGCTTATGAAACCCACAAAATCAAAATCCCAGAAAATTAGAATATTACATGAAATCACACAGTAATTACACAGTGATACCATGGTCATTGAACCAGGTTTTGGTTCTTTTGGCAATGTGGGCAGGTGCAAATCCTGCTGGAAAATGAAGGAAGCATGAAGTGCTCTGAAAATGTCCTGGTAGACAGCTGCGTTGACTCTGGATTTAATAAAGCACAGTGGACCAAAGTCCTCTTTTCTGATGAGAGCAATTTTGCATCTCATTTGGAAACCAAGGTCCCAGAGTCTGGAGGAATGAATGGAGAGGCACACAATCCAAGATGCTTGAAGTCCAGTGTGAAGTTTCCACAGTCTGTGTTGGTTTGGGGAGCCATGTCATCGGCTGGTGTTGGTCCACTGTGCTGTCCACTCAACGCAGCCGTCTACCAGGACATTTCCAGAGCACTTCATGCTTCCTTCAGCAGACAAGCTTTATGGAGATGCTTCCTTCATTTTCCAGCAGGATTTGCACCTGCCCACACTGCCAAAATAACCAAAACCTGGTTCAATGACCATGGGATTACTGTGTAATTACTGTGTGATTTCATGTAATATTCTAATTTTTTGAAATCCTGTTTTCGTGGGTTTCATAAGCTGTAAGCCATAATCATCAAAATTACAACAAATAAAGGCTTGAAATATCTCACTTTGCATGTAATGAGTCTATATAATATATTAGTTTCACCTGTTAAGTTGAATTCTTGAAATAAATCAACTTTTTTATGATATTCTAATTATGACCAGCACCTGTATTTACATGTATCATTTTCAAATTTTTACAACCCTTTTTTAAATTATAACTTTCCCGGCGGTCGGGAAGTGATTTGGCTAAAACATCTCCATAAATGCCGAAGCAATAACAAAGCAGAGAAGGGCGTAAAACAAGTTACTGCTCCTTTAAAGGGATACTTCACCTCTGGGAAGATGAATGTGTATTTAAAATAGGTAATTTAAGTAGAAGAAATGTGAAGAAATTTTTTAATTTGGAGGTTTCTAGACTGAGAAAACCCAGAAAATATATTTTTGGCTTATGTGGATGAAAGACAACTCCCCCCAGAATGCACTTGCTTCGCTGCCTTAGGAGGCCACGCCTACCAGTAAGGGAGCGCAGTTGAAAACAAACAACAAGGCTAGCCTACGTGATGAGTTTGCCAGGGATTTAGAGATCGCCCAAAATGTCCGGGATTCGGCTTTTGCGTTCTACAGTCGCCATTCATTCATTATGTTTACTGTGGCGAGCAGGACGAGGCTGACGGCCGCGGGAGAACGGCGCGAGGCCGGTGGCGTCATTACTGAGACGCGCCGGGTCTCGCATCTCTCACGGAGGAGCGGGAATTTTCTTAGCAATGGTAAAACACACATCAACCGATCACTTGTTTAGCGTTCATGTAAACACTACAGATTAGGGCTGAACGATATTCTGTTTTAACATCGACATCGCGATGTGCGAATGAGCGATAGTCACATCGCCGGAACATGCGATGTGAAGGGTAACGTTAGTAGTACCCATAAGAGAACGGTAGCACACAGTAAACACGAGTTTGTTGTATGGCTTTTTGCTGGGGTGACATGCGTTCTGCGTGCCTGCACAGTGATTGGTTCGCTGTGCCGCAGCTCACCGCGCTCACAGCCAACATTCAAAAATGCGCGACGAAGAGGATCCGCTGCAAAAAAAAGTCAAAATCAGCTATTTGGGACTAGCCTATTTCGTCTACAAAAAGGAGGATGTTGACCAAAAAGAGGTAGGCTACTTTGCTGGAGTGTTATAAAGTTGTGGATGGTTGTCTTTTTTAAACATTCGTTTATTTTTCGTGTTCGCATTTATGAGGAAAAAACAATGTTACGTGATATTACGGACGCGACCGTTATGAAAGCGACACTAAAAGACTGCTTTAAAACTTTCACAGAGACCTCAAACAGAAAGCACAAAGCCTTTCTTTAAAACGAATTTCGTTTTGTATTAATTGTATCTTAATTTTAATCAGTATTTCATTATCCAATTTCCTGGATTTAATAATGATTAATAATAATTAAATATAGCAGCCAGCGCCTGAACCCGAGATTAAGCTATGATCCATGAACCGAAACTCAGCGTAAAAGGTAGCCTACTCGCCTCACACACCTAAAAAAAAAAAAAAAAGAAAGAAAGAAATATATCTATTATCTACAGAAATCTCTACTTTTAAACAGAACCATTAAAAAAAATATAGCTATATTTAATCTGTATGAAAAGTGCATTTCTCCCGATCACTGCTGCGAAGATCGCGAGTCAGTATATTGTCAACTTCATCTTTACAGAAAACACTTGTTTATTAATAAACAATTAAAATGTCTCATTGTAATATTTTACATATTATTAATCATTACTTTTGCTGGGTCTAGGTGCCGTTTACATGAACACGTCACTGAATCAGCACAGAAAACATAATTTTTCAGGTCCTAGAACCCGAAGAACGTTAGGTCCTGCGTAGAACGTTCACCGAATTCTGAGAGAAATATGTTTCTGGAATAAAATATTAAGTGGCCTTTTTGTTACTTGTAATGAAGCTTGCTTATTAGTGAAATTATTAATAACATGGAATGGTAATTATTGACTTTAGCCTGGATTGATGGCTCGCAATATCGCGATATATATCGTTGGGAAAAAAATATCGCAATGTAATTTTTTTTCCAATATCGTGCAGCCCTACTACAGATTCACCAATCGGAATGAATTCAGTTAGATTGAAACAAAAGGTGTGCATGTAAACAATGAATGGCGACCGCAGAACGAAAAAGCTGAATCCCGTACATTTTGAACGATCTCGACGGCCGGACAAGTCCGGGAAAAGGAGGATGGTAACCCCTACTTACTCAGCTTTCTCCTACTATTCAGCTTTCTCCACAGAACAAGAGCCTGCTAGCTTAGCTTCCAAAGAAAGATGGCTGACACTGTGTACATTCTGTGAGTGAGATCCAACCCTCTATGGGCGGGCTGAAAACATGCGGAACAACGCCATCTACTGGCTGTAGTCTTTAGCCTCTGGCCAGAAAATCCTCCGATGACGCAAAATGACGATTTTTGCGTCATCGGAGGATTTTTTCCAGACAAAAAATACATAAATCTCTTGTCTCAGGGGGATATGAGGGTGGAAAGCAGGGTAATTCGAAAATACTACAGGTTTTCTACTAATACAAAGCTTAAAGGGGGGGGTGAAATGCTCATTTTCACTCAATCTCCTGTTAATCTTGAGTACCTATAGAGTAATATTGCATCCTTCATATCTCCAAAAAGTATTTTGTTTTATTAAATTTTTAACATAAAGATAGGCTGTACCGAGTCTTTCCGGAAAAAACCGAGCGGCTGGGGGCGGGCCGTGTGGGCGAAGCTTAGCTGTGCTAACGCGCCAAGCTAGTGACAACACACAGAGACATTTGTTCAAAAATACTCCTTCAAACGTACAACTTAGTTTTTGAAACTTTGTCCATGTTTAGCATGGGAATCCAACTCTTTACCAGTGTAAAAAACTCAGTATGCATGAAATAGCATTTCACCCCCCCTTTAATGCTAAATCCTGAAGTATCCCTTTAAGATAGAAGGCACTCTCACGTGGTGAGTGAGCAGATGAGGAGCGCGGACTGTGAATATGGCATATACATAAAGCCGATTTAATAACTTAGTTGCTCTTAAACTTATTTTAAATCTATTCAGCAACCCAGTTGTTAGTATTTTGCAACTCCCCATGAGTGCGTGGGATCGACAATGCTGAAAATAGATTACCACTGCGCTCGCTGAGGAAATCAGTTACGTGAATCTTTGTTTACACTTGCTACAACCATTCAGCGAGCTATCCAGCCCTACTTTTTAACCCTCTGGGGCTTCTTCGTATAATAGTCACACTTAGCTTCCTCCCGCCCGAAAACGGGCGAAGCCTTAAAATTTTACTTTACTTTTTCCCAGGATAACCAATCAAATATATTTTTGTTCTATAATGTTTTCTGATTATTATTTAGAATTTTTAGAATTTTTTATGATACTTTGCATTAATTATATAATTTTTATGAGCTATTTTTTTCCATTAGAATTAATATATATATTTTTTTATTTTATTTATTTTATTTTATTTTTCAATAAATGCAACATTTCACATCAAAATAGAGTGCAGGCCTAAAAAAAAAAAATTTTCAACTGAGAAGAGCGCCATCTAGTGGCTTCAAAATGTATTAATTTGTGTCATGTCCTATAACCGCCTATAGGACTTGATTTATTCCTTGATATACTTGATATATTAAGAATTTTTTTTATTACTAAGCAACCACTGAATGGAACAACACAAATTATATATCATTTTAAAGCTTAGGATCTCAGCTTTTTAATGCATACAATTACATTTATTAACTCCTAACGAGTGCTGAGTAATCCCTCTAAAACCAAGTGTACCGCCAGCAGGCGCCACCTAGCTGCAAAAATATTCTTTACCATATTTTTAAAAAATCTTGCCTTGATTAACACAAAGTTGATGTCATTTGAAAGCTTAGAGTCTGAACTTTACAGTGAATGTATCCACTTTGAAAAACACTATTGCTGAGTTATTTGCTGATAAATAGAATTTCCTTTTTTTCATAATCTATAAAATAATGTACTGCAATGTGTCAAAAACATCATACAGCTCATGAAACATTCTCAGATAATTGAAAATGGCACTTCATTTTTTACAGCATATTATTACAATTAAAATGAGCCCAAAATTAACATAATCTATTGCTTTTATGACAAGATATTCTTCATGGAGAAAATATTGCCCATGAGGGGGTGTCAAAGACTGTACAAAAAGGCTATCTATTTTCCAAATGCTGTAACTTTTGATTCCTTTATCCAAAAATTATTATTTTTTTATCCAGATGCAGCTAACATGTAGGGGGACTTCACTAAAAAAGAATTTTCCTCCTACCTTATTTCCTTCCTGAGTTATTCCATGACAAATAAGAAAGATATGCAAAATCATAATAAAAATTATATATATATATATATATTGTCTTTTATCCGCTGTTTCTTGGCAGGACAATGTCCAAATGTAATGTATATTTATATTTTCAAAAAATTTAAAAAGAGTTCTTTCAAACGATACCTACCTTTTGACTCTCCTTGCTATAGTTTTGGAGTTATTATGATTATATAATTTTTATATAGTTTGGGGCAAAATTGGCTGTTTCAGTCTTACTAGTTCATTTCTCTGTGTGTGTGTGGGTGTGTGTGGGGGGGGGGGGGGGGGGGGTGTCTTATTTGCACTCTTGATGTTCTAGAGCAGGGGTCGGCAATTAACTTTGGCCGCGGGCCAATTTTTCTTTTAGCCAGTAGATGGCGGGCCAGCTACACGGAGTAGCCCTATATGGGTACAAATTAAATACTCTTAACTATTAATTATTAATTATTATACTCTTAACGTCTACATTGCATATCAATGAAATCATTTTAAACAGATCAAGTACTATTGTGTTAACATATTACAGCTATTTTAATAAAGGTGTGAATAGCAATGCCTAATTTGCTTACAGTCCGACTTTTGAACTTTATTCCTTTTTTATTATTATTATTTATTCGGGACACACACATACACACCTATGGTTTAAGGAGGTCTGCGCGGGACTGTTTTTTTTTTCTCTTCTTTTCGTCCCGCTCCCACAAGGTTCAATTCAGCAATTAAAATACACTCTGTGTTCACCCGCATTATTTCCCGACCTGACGAGTCCGCAAAATTTAGATCTAGTTTCCAGAATCTCACATTCAAATGTCTCTAACAGAAATTTGAGAGATTAAGTAGCAGCCTATAACAATTATAAATGCTTTGTGTTCGTGTCAACATAAAATATTATTTTAACATTGTAGGCTACTGTCAGCAGAGTAAAAAATGTCACAGAAAAAAATAATGAAATATAAATAACATAAATTAAATAGGACAAAGCCTATCACTCAAATTGTTAAGCAACATAAACGAAAACCATATTGCCCTGCTGACAAATGAAGCATGCTATTTTCTGCCAACTATTTCAAACATCCTTGCAAAAAAATAATGTTGTTTATTATTTATTAACAATGGTTTCAGTACCAAACAGCCTGGTGGTCAGAATGAAGTGCGGATACGCTGTCAAAAGATGTCGGGAGTGGGCTATTGTCAGTCAGACCGCCCGCTCCGTCCAAAGTATAGGTAGGCTACAGAGTTCCGACCGCTACCGTCTTTATATTTTAAAATTGAATCCCGCGCCGCATGATTCATGCGCGTTTTACACAGTAGGCTATGCGGCGGTGAAATCGCCGCACGGCTACGGCTTTTCTCAAGTAGCCTAGTGGAAGAGTTTTGTGCAGCATTTAGTGCAAATATTTTTTATCAGGTAGGCTAATACATATTATTTATCAGTGTGTTATAGGCTACCCGAGTAAATAATAAGTAACGAATGATACACGGGGCCTATTTGTAAACCGTTATTGTAAAATAAAAATAAGCTGAAAAAAAAAAAAAAAAAAAAAAAAAACGGACTTCCAAAATAATCCGGCGGGCCAGAAAATATTGCTGGCGGGCCAGTTTTGGCCCGCGGGCCGCCTATTGCCGACCCCTGTTCTAGAGTGTCACCCCTTCATTGCTGTACACTTTTTTTCAGCACAGTGGCTGATCTGTAGCTTGTACCACCAAAAGTTTCTCTGAGTTTTCCTATTTTTTCGTATTTCCCATTCATTTCCTATGTCGCCCGTTTTCGGGCGGGAGGAAGCTAAGTGTGACTTTTTTTTTTACGACCCTTTAACATATCAGAATCATCTCCTTGATTTTTTTGTGTGTTCATATAGGTAATAAAACAAAAGTCACCAAGTTTCACCCCCATCCGATGAAGCAAAAAAATTAAACAATTCGAAACGTTCAAGTTTTCGCCCGTTTCCGGGCGAAGAAGCCCAGAGGGTTAAAGCGTTACAGTGAGTATGTTGCGTTGCAGACTGCTGTACATGTATCGGCAGTTTAAGAAAACGCTAGTTACGTATGTAACTGTGGTTCTGTGAATTCTGGATGACCGCCAGAGGCAGTGTAAACACTATGGATAATCGCTGCGCCAGCTAAGATAGGTCGAGTAAATATACCAACAAAGTCACGTTGCGTGACGTATGCTGAGCCCTGGAGGATTATAGGCTACAGTAGCTCAGCAATCTACCTCGGTACGCCTTTCTCGCGCATTCCGAGTGACTGAGAACTCTGGCGGTCATCCAGAATTCACAGAACCACAGTTACATACGTAACTAGCGTTCTGTTTCATTCTTACTGACCGCCAGAGGCAGTGTAAACACTATGGATGACACATACCAACATAGTCATGAGGAATGCCACCCACCTGATGATTTAAGGCCGCTCCAGAAGAACCGCAGAACTAACGGCATGATGAGCAGCAACGTTGACCTTATAAAACCGGGCAAACGTGCATGGAGAAGCCCAGGTTGCAGCAGTGCAGATATCCACCAGGGGAACTCCTCTAAAAACAGCCCATGAAGATGAGATGGCCCTAGTGGAATGGCAAGTTAGTCCACAGGGCAAAGGTCTTCCTGCTGCCTTGTAGGCCAACGTAATTGTCTCCACTATCCAGTTCGACAACCTTTGCTTCGACACTGGAGCACCTTTCTTCACACCACCATAGCAGACAAATAGCTGGTCTGACTGTCTAATCTGAGCAGTAGAGTTCACATAATATTTCAAGGCACGGACAGGGCACAAAAGTTGGGCACTTGGATCAGACTCTGAAGAAGTCTGAAAAGAGGCCAGTTCGATATGCTGATTTATGAACTGAGGAAGAAGAACCTTCGGAAGAAAAGAAGGATTTGGTCGTAGAACCACCCCGGAGTCATCCGGTAACCAACGCAAACATAGTTTGTCAACAGACAGTGCGTGCAACTCACTAACTCGTTTTGCAGTAGCAATAGCTAACAAAAAAGAAGTCTTCAAAGACAGCCATTTAATGTCAATGCTTTGCAAGGGCTCAAACTGGGGTGAGCCCAGGAAATCAAGCACGAGTGACAAATCCCACACAGGAAAATGAGGATTCCGAGCAGGGTTCAGACGGCGTGCACCCTTCAGAAAACTGCAGACAAGACTGTGAGAGCCAAGAGAAGATCCACCAACTGGAACATGATATGCAGAAATAGCAGCAACGTACACTTTCAGCGTGGAAGCTGCTTTTCCTTCTTCCAGTAAACGTTGAAGAAATCTTAAAATACTCGGAATGCCACACGTTGCAGGAACGAGTCCTTGTTCCTCACACCATGCAGAAAAAAGCTTCCAACGAGAAGCATAAATCTGCCGTGTGGAAGAAGCCCTAGCATTAGAGATGGTGTGAATAACAGCAGGATCACAATGCTCCAGGGAAGGGTTTAGCCCAATGGCCAGACCCAAAGCTGCAGACGAGCCGGGTTCGGGTGCCAAACACTGGCCTCCAGTTGGGAGAGGAGGTCCTTTCTGGGGGGAAGCTTCCAAGGGTTTCCCGTCAGAAGTCTCAGCAACAAAGGAAACCATGGTCTGGCTGGCCACCGAGGTGCCACAAGTAACACTCTGTGTTTGCGCAGGGAGATCCTGTGCAATGTCTCCCACAACAGAGGGATAGGAGGAAACGTATACAGCAGGCAGTTCGGCCATTCGTGAGACAGTGCATCCTGGCCCAAAGGACTGGACACTTCTGTCCTTGCAAACCATAATCGGCAGTGGGTGTTCATCTCTGAAGCAAAGAGATCCACCTCTGCCCTTCCAAATCTTAGCCAGATCTCCTGGACTACAACTGGATGAAGCCTCCATTCTCCTGGATGTACTTGATCCCTGGAAAGAGCATCTGCTGTCTGGTTGCATACTCCTGGAATATGAGCTGCTCTCAGTGAAGCGAGTCGTGGCTGACACCATGTCAGAATCTCGTGAGTCAACCGTAGAGACCTGCGGGATCTTGTGCCGCCCTGGTGGTTCAGATGGAACACTGTTGAGGTATTGTCGGACCGAACGAGAACATGGCGGCCTGCCAGAACCGGCATGAAGTACTTTAGGGCCAAAAACACCGCCCTCAGCTCTAGCAGGTTGATATGTTCTGTGGCCTGGATCGGTGTCCAACGCCCGCAAATACCTCTCCGATTCCACGTTGCCCCCCATCCTGTGAGGGAAGCATCTGTTGTGACCAACTCCCGACGAGAGGAAACAACACCCAGTGTCACCCCCGCCTTCAGAAACTCTAACTGTCTCCACCGCTTCAACGCACATATGCAACGGTGAGAAATGATAACCAGTCGATGGCGGTGCCTGGTGGGATCTAGCCGCAGACTGTTGTTCCATAACTGGAGTGGTCTGAGGTGGAGTAGACCCAGGGGGATCACCACAGTACCCGCTGTTAACATGCCTATCAGTCGTAGGACCACCTCGTACTGTAAAGACACTCCCGGGCGAAAGCGAGCCAAAAGTTGCAGAATGTTTGTCACACGTTCCTGAGACAGGGTGGCAGACATTAGACAGGAATTCAGGGTCATTCCTATGAACGTAGTGGTCTGTGATGGAATCAGACGGCTCTTTTTCTCGTTCACAGAAAACCCTAGCTTCTGCACATGACTCAAAAGCATTCTGGAGTCTTGTACTGTCTGCCGCTCTGTTGGGGCACAGACAAGCCAGTCGTCCAAATAAGGAAGGATGCGCATTCCTCTCATCCAAAGAGGAGACAGAGCTGCGCTCACACACCTTGTAAAGACGCGAGGAGCAAGGGAAAGGCCGAAGGGTAGTACTTTGAATTGGTAAGCTTGATTCCGAAAACTGAAACGTAGAAACTTCCTGTGATGTACAGCAATTGGGACGTGAAAGTATGCGTCTTTCAGGTCGACGCTTACAAACCAATCGTCTGCAGTCACAGACCGAAGAACGTCGGCTGTGCGCAGCATTCGAAAAGGAAGGACCTTCAGGAACAAATTCAGAAACCTCAGGTCGAGAATTGGACGGAAACCACCGTCCTTCTTTGGAACAAGAAAATATGTTGAATAGAACCCGTCTCCCTGAACGAGGGGATGGACCTTTTCTATGGCTCCTTTCTCTAACAGTGAACGAATTTCCAGAGAGAGAGCCTTTGCGCGAACCGCATCTCTGACAATTGTAGGAACAATTTTTGAGAATCCGGGAGGCCGGCGTCGAAACTGTAGAGTATATCCCCTGCTCAGAGTCTCCAGCACCCAGGGGTCTGCTGTGTTTGATCTCCAGTACTCCAACTGATCTATAGAAAAACGATCGACCGCCGGCCTGACTGTCTCAGGCTTTATGTGTGCGATTTTTTGTGTTTGCGGGGGGGCGCTGACGGGGTCCCCCTGGAAATGGTCGATGAGGTGGGCGAAAAACTCTTGCATCTCCAGGAACACGAGGTCTTTGAGGGGGCTGTGACTGAGGTGTAGCGTGTTGTCGGAAACGTTGCTCCATTGGGGCATAGTGCTGTCGGGTCTGAACCGCTGGCATCCTAAACGTAGGGTTGCGCTGCACCTGTGTTAGTTGGCGAGTGGCTTCAGACAATTTAACTCTTTTTTCTAACAGTTCCGGAACATTTGGACCGAAAAGATGCCCGGGAACAAAAGGAAGGTCTCTCAATGTCTTTTTACAGTCCTCCGGCAGTCGTGCTTGGGCAAGCCACACCTGACGGCGGGCAGCCAGAAGCGTGGCTGTTAGATTACCCAGTTCGCGGGTCACATGGCCTGTAGTCAACAGAGCATTTTGCAGAAATTGTGAAACTGAGGGATCCGCATTTGCCGGTTCAAGCGTACTGGTGGTAGCAAGGAGTAACTGGCAGATTGTATTTTCTGCTCGGGCAATGTAGGCAACTGACTCATATGCCTTTTTAAGTAAGGAATCCGTACGACCGCATTGCGCACTGGGACATCGTACGTTCCCACGTAGAGCCTCATCAGGAGACACCACCAAAGCTGCCACAGGCTGCTCAATTTCCGGAGCGCGACCCACCCCGATAGAATCTGCTCCAGCCATGGATGCTAGCATTCGAGCAGTCTTTGGGCGCCGCTTAGGCGGACCAGAACCGGTGAGAGCATCTGAGAATTCAGCCACAAAATCCTTACATGGTGGCATGGCAAAAGAGGTTGAAGCTGTGGTCTGTCTGAAAAACACATTTGTTTGGGCAGATTGTGCAGGTGACTCATCAAGTCCCAAACGAGCAACTGCCATTCGAAGCACAGCCAAAGTATCATCGGAGGAGGGCTGGGCCTGTCCAGACGACTGAACAGACCCCCCACTAGACCCCTCTGCTGCTGGGTAACCAGTGAGAACAGCCTGAGGTGAAGGTTGTGCAGCAACCTTCAAAGTATCCCCATGATCGTGAAAAAATGAATCTGAAGCACTTGTAGAAAGCACATCGAACTCAGAATGATGGGAAAAACAAGGGGAGACAAGAGACTCTTCCCGACTTTGAACATTTTCATCCGCCTGTGTCATCTTTACAGGCGGAGCACGTGACAGGCTGAAGCGAGTGAAGCAGGCGTTTCAGCTCTGCCATCTCAGAAGAAAGTGCCGATACCGTCATAGAAAGTGAGCCTTTTTCAACATGTGAATGTACATCGTCTCGCGATTTGGCCTTTTTAGATGGGAGGGGAGCACCAGCTGCCGCCGAGGCACGGCGTTTTCGAGTGCGCGAAGGGGCTACATCTGTTACCTGCCCAAGTTTCACCGTTGAATTAGGGTCTAACTCGGCAAGACGGAGCTGTCGTTCCAACATAGGCAAAAGGCTACAGTGCATGCACGGGTCCGTGAGAGCCTCTCGCAGATGTTGAACGCCCAAACACGACGGGCAGATGTCATGACCGTCGTCAGGGAGAAGATGATTAGGGCACAGCTTACAAGCCATTGGGAAACCAGTGGCGATCGAGCTGTTAGCCATCATTACTCGCTAACACCCTCGGTGAACCGTAAGGTTAAGTTAAGCGGAATGAAAATAATAATAAATAAATAAAATAATTACCTCGGTGAACCGACAGGTAATATTCAACAAGTAAAAGAAAATATTAAGCGTTTAAAATGGTCGGCGGATAGAACCGAGGAACCATAAAGGTAAAATGCATTCGAGGAAAGAAAACAACACTCCGAGAAAACGTTACGTTAGATCAACGGGAGACCGTTAATATAGGTGCAGTAAACACACGCCACCGGATTGCACCGAGAGGCACAAAGTGTTACCGATAAAGTGATATAACTCACCAAGTGTTGTAAAGTAATCCAAAATCTTGTAGATGCGCGCTGTCACAGCTTGTGAGGACGAATCTCGCTGCTCTAATAAACTGCACTTGACAGCGCGAAAATATCCAATCCAATACAATGAATAGAACCTATCTCAAAGAGGCGAGAAAGCGAAAGAGGTAGATTGCTGAGCTACTGTAGCCTATAATCCTCCAGGGCTCAGCATACGTCACGCAACGTGACTTTGTTGGTATATTTACTCGACCTATCTTAGCTGGCGCAGCGATTATCCATAGTGTTTACACTGCCTCTGGCGGTCAGTAAGAATGAAACAGAACTACCACTTCGCCACAGTCACCATTTGATCTTTACCACTGATGAAGGGAGCAGAAGAGCAAGTTTATACTTACCTGAATGAAGTTTAATCATAGTAATGGGGACATGTAAACAGTGGCCGCTGGAAGCGCCTACCAACGTAAAAGCCTTGAAAGTGGAACTTGAACTACCATGTGAGGAGATCGTCTCTCATGAGATTTAAAGCCGCCACATCCTTGTTTCACAAGCGTGTCGCACTCGCGCACCGCGAAAGTTGCTGAGATCAAATCAACGATATGACTTGTGTTGTTATGATTGGAATCGAAACGCGAGTGCGTGAACGCCGGTGTTGGTTTCTGCGAACTGAATTGAAGCGACAACATCTGCGAACTAGAGGTGGGCGGATCGATCCTAAAATATCGATACTTCGATACTGACGTGGTATCGAAAAGGATCGATCCTCACATACAAATATCGATCCAAATGTGTGTTTTTTTACCAGTAATTTTTATTCATTTAGCACGCAATTCAGTGCGTAAAATAAGCTTCTAAGTGGAAAAATAAGCGAATGTTAGCGGATAATTGTGTAGGATAGAACTTTTTCTCCTAGTCATCTGGATACAAGACGAAACCAATCAATCACAGAGAGCGTTCGATGCTGGTGCTTCACTGAGCTCACAGGCACGTTTGGGAAACGAAGCCTTGCTTAGATGACAGAGAAACAATCGGGAGTTATTTTGCAATAAACAAAGCAAAAGTGTATATAACGGTTCAAAATGTTGAGGACAGTAAGATTTTTTTTAATGAAATTAATATTTTTATTCAACAAGGATCGATGCATTAAATTGATCAAAAGTGACAGTCAAGGGTTTTTCACTGTTAAAAAAATATACTTCATATAAATGCTGTTCTTTCAACTTGGTTCATCAAATAATTCTGCATCATGGTTTCCACAAAAAAATATGAAACTGTTTTCAACATTGATAATAAGAAATGTTTTCTGAGCTGTAAATCAGCATATTAAAATGAATTATCATCATAACTGGAGTAATGATGCCGAAAATTACGCTTTGATCAATTGAATAAATTACAGTTTAGTATGACATAGAAAACAGATAGCCTATGTTAAATTGTAATATTACAGTTTTTACTGTATTTTTGATCAAATAAATGCAGAAGAGAATTAAAAATCTTACAGACCCCAAACTTTTGAACAGCAGGCTAGTGTACAATAGTACTTTTACTATAATTAGGGTAGTTTTGTAAAAGTCACTGACTAATAATTACAGGCGAGTTGAGAGCACAAATCACAAAATATTTAGTAGTCATGAAAACGTTTTCAGATTTAGCATATTAATGATGCATTCACCTCATAAATCATGACTCACTGCTCTAGCACAGGAAAGTGCATACAAGTTCAAGTGCATGCTTTTAAAATGAAAAAGTATTGGTATCGGTATCGATATCGGCGATACTGGCCCTGTATTTACTTGGCATCGGATCGATACCAAAATTTGGAGTATCGCCCACCTCTACTGCGAACTCAGACATGTGTAAGTACCACCCTTTTATACTGGCTATTAGGATATGATTGGATAGATGAGAAGGTAATACATGACGTGAACGATTGAGTCTTCCTGGCAGAACTTGCGCTTGGCTTCATTTCTTTGAATCTAGTCTTTAACCTTTGTCTTCACGTTTTTTGGCTTAAAAATATGTACACATATCCAAGGCTGACAGGTTAAGAGAAGGGAAATTTCACAACTTGCATGTTTGTTTGATTTGCAAACAGTTACCATTGAAACTGTGGGAGGGTGCCAGTGTTTATCAGACTTTTAGAGAAAAGTGATGGTGCTGACATTTTGGCAATGCTTGAGCCTAGTATGCAAGTGCAGGTTGCAGAAGGACACATATTCACTCAAAGTCACTATTTTGAGAACATAGCAAGAATCTTAGCCTTCGAGCTCTAAATATTCAGTTAGAGGAAGGTGTGTGTTATTGCCAGCCAATTTTTTGACAGCACTCGGGGCTGCAGCGTGAGTCAGCAGCGCAGATGTCTGCTACTAGCGCTGCTCAGTGCTCACATCTGGAGATCCAAGGACACAACAAATGTCATCATGTTGCTTCATCTGGTTGCAAGGGGCAGAAAAACATAATCCTGATTAATGGATCTAAACCAGCAGGGCCATGTCAGAGGTTGTTAGTCATGACATGCAAGCAACCAAGAACTATTATACAATTGGTTATATGAAGGTTTTTTTTTTTTTTTTTTTTTTTTTCTTCAGAGCAAAGCATCAAAAAACAGGCATGAACAAGCTCCACAACAGTGCTATTATGTTCTTTTGCCTTATAGTCCAGGTGATATGTGAAAATTATGTTCACATTTTCATAAAAGCATGAAACTTGGTACTCCTGTACAGTTTGCGGCTCTGAACATTTTCAGAAATTAAGCCATCGCAAAAACGCCCCGTGGCGGCTATGATGGCTATTTTGCTTTCCGCCATAACTGAATTATGTATTTTCTATTATATCTCCTGAACCAAACATGATAACATGCAAATGTGATGTAGCCTACACCCCTATGTTTTGATGGTCAAGGATCACAAGCCACAAGTCTCAAGTCAAGTCACATTTATTTATATAGCGCTTTTTACAATACAGATTGTTTCAAAGCAGCTTTACAGAGATAACAGGAAAATAATGCAAAAAAGTTTGTTTCCAGAAGAAAATAGCATCACAGTCCAGCTTAAGTAAGTTCAGTGATGTTTCATTTTTGTTTCAAAAAAGTTATTCATTTAGTTCATTTTATATATATATATATATATATATATATATATATATATATATATATATATATATATATGGAAAAAATGAAGATTGTTTAGATGAAATCGTAGAGACAGTGTGAGCATGAACTTTACATGTTACAGCATGAGCTGGAGGTGAGTCTTCCGTCAGCTCGCTTTCTGATTGGGTATTGTTTTTTTTTTGTTTCACATGATAATCTCCAGAGAGTGTGTGCTGCATTTGTCCTCGGGGTTCCCCCCACACAACGGGATTTCTGATTCGATTTGAGATCGGGGTGGTTCCGACGTTCTTTTGAGCAGATTCAGTCACTCTTAACACACATCACACCACAGGAAAATCTGATTAGATAATTTATAGAACCATCAAGATAATCGGAACTTTACCTGGCATTGTCGGAAGTGGAGAAATTGATCCAAAATATCCCTGAATATCTTGTAGTATGTACCCAGCATAAGTGATGAGCTTGAGAATGCCATGGAGTTCAGCAGTAAGGGTGTCTCTGAAAATAGACATCATGTACAGGCCAAAAGTGTCCAGCGGAAATTCAAGACATGCGAGTTGGTTGACGTGATTGAGAAAATGGGAAGAACAGCAGCAACCTTCTGAATCTGAACTGAAGAGAATTAGCAGACGTAGTTGTTGTGGATGTTGTTCGGGTTGTAGAGAGGATGGGTCAAGAGCAGTACAAACTCTTTGTTGCAGAGAGTATGCAGGGCACAAAATGCATCACTGCCCCTTTGAAGAGGAACAAGCTCCCTCTTTTTAAAACAGCTCTGATAAGAGGACAGTCTAAAACAAAACTCGCTGAAAATGACTGTGCACTGTTTTCCAGACTCTACATTGCCTGTCAGACCCGTGTTGGGAACCTAGAAAACATCTTCAAAGTGACATATGGTAATCCTCGTTCCCTGAAGGAGGGAACGGAGATGCCACGTCGGGGACCGACGAATAGGAATCTCGCTAGAGAGGCCAATCTACTTCGAGTGAAACTAAACGAGCCAATGCACATTGGCGTGCAATCATTTGCAACAGCTGCTCTGCCACGCAGCGCGGGTATATAATGAGCAGCAAGTTTTCAGTTTTTTTGCTGAGGAGCCGAGCCAATGAGCTGGCTGCCCCAGCCGGCCGCAGCAGGTGTGGTGACGGGACGTGGCGTCTCCGTTCCCTCTTTCAGGGAATGAGGGTTACCATATGTAACCGAGATGTTCCTCTTCAGTCGGTCTCTCAACGCTACGTCGGGAACCAACAAATAGGAATCCCAAAGAAAGGGCAACAACTGTTGACCACATCCAGCCACGTCCGGCTCCAAGGGAGTTGGAGGACTCAACAGGTTTTTCACACTGGAGCAATAAGGGTGCACAGTAGGGTGCAGCAAGCCGACAGAGCCGGGCCTCTCAGTGCTTCTACCCGTTTCGGGTGAGAACACGAGAGGAGACTGGCTCTACGCGTAGGCTATAATATCTAGCGAACGTATTAGGTGTCGCCCATCCCGCAGCTCTACAGATATCTGTTAGCGAGGAGCCACATGCCAGCGCCCAGGAGGATGCAATACCTTCTCGCCACCCTAAGGAAAATGATGACCAGGTCGTGCTTTCCTACTGTTTTACCATATATGTGGTCGTGATATGCTGAAATAGCGGCAGCATGTACTTTGAGGGTGGAGGGAGACAGCCTTCGCTCCAACCTTTGCTGCAAAAAGGAAAGCACAGACCCTATCGAACAACCTCCGTGAAGTTGGCACCCCATAAAACGAAATAATTTCCAAAACTATGCCATTCGTTTGTGCTGCGTTTGTGCTGATTTGTGCCGCAAAAACGAACGTTTGTGCAGGTTCGGTATTTGAGATATTGAACATTATTTTTTGGGTTGTGTGACGTCACTCTCCACCCCATGTCCTTCAAATCGCTCCAAACCGATGTCATTCGTTTGTGCTCGGTTTGTGCTGGTTTGTGCCGTTAAAACAAACACTGTATCTGTTTTCCTTTCGCAGATATAACAAATTTAATTCAGGAGCTGTGACGTCACTCTCCACCCCACCTCATCTAAATCGCACCAAACTGGTATCGTTCATTTGTGCTCGGTTTGTGCTTGTTTGTGCCGTTAAAACAAACACTGTATCTGTTTTCCTTTCGCAGATATAACAAATTTAATTCGGGGCAGTGACGTCACTCTCCACCCCACCTCATCTAAATCGCACCAAACCGGTGTCATTCGATTGTGCCGGTTTGTGCCATTGAAAGAAACATTGCAACTACGATCCCCTCTTAAACATACAAAAAGAAACTTTTTAAGAACAGTTACATAACTGTCCACCCCATATGGTCCAAATCGTTGCAAAACTGTGCCGCTCGTTTGTGCTCGATTTGTGCCGGTTTGTGCCGTTACGATGAACATTGTATCTTTTTCCCCTCCTTAGAAATAACACATTGGATTCGGGACAGTGACGTCACTCTCCACCCCATGCCGTCCAAATCGCCTCAAACCGGTGCTTTTTGTTTGTGCTCGATTTGTGCTGTTTTGTGCCGTAGAAAGAACCATCATAAATGATTCCATTCTTTAGACATCACAAAATCTTTGGAGGAGTAGTGACGTCACGCAAGCAAGCCGCACTCTCCATCCATCTCGTCTACAAACCTGTCCGGTTCGTTTGTGCTCGCACAGGGCCGCAGCTGTCAGTGTTCTTTTCTGTAGAGATGGGAATGTTTTATTTTAGATTTGTGCTATTGACATTTGGTCTTTATATTTGGCCTTTTGTGCTGGTTTGTACTGTAAAACGTTTTGTTTGTGCTGCTTCGGTTTTTTAGATATTAAAATTATATTTTTATCAACATACTGGACCCAAAATCACACAAAAAAATACAAAATCCGAATAGAAAAATTATAGTTTTTTACTACAAAAAACACAAACAAAAAGGTTTAAAATGTAAACACAAGTTGTAAGTGTTAACATATACAGGTACAATTCAGATATAATCAAGCTATATACAAAAAAAAATATGATTTACAAAAAAAAGAGGGTGTAGCCATAGGCTTTTTTTTTTTCTTTTTAGCTTTGCCACTTTTTAAAACAGTTCATGCACAAAAGTATACAGAGAGCTATATTTAAGGCCTTGCATTCCCAGAATATGAGGGTTCCCAAATAGTGCAAATACAACATAAAAAAGGTAAAATTGAGATAAAATCTAACTATATACAGCAAAAAGCAGGTGTGGCAATAGGCGTTTTTTCTTTTCTTTTTTGCTTATAAACTCTACAAAACACTTCATGTACAATTACACAGACAGCTACATTACAGGGCTTTCACTCCTTGAGTAAGAGGGGTTCCTAAAAAGTTCAAATATACCATACAAAAGGTAAAATGAACACAAAGTCAAACTATACATACAACTATTTACAACAAATATCAACAAAAAGTGTGTTGTTGTTGTTTTTGTTGTTTTTATCTGTGCCACTCCTCAAAACAGTTTCTGTCAACAATGAGACAGAGGGCTACATCACAGGCCTTGCATTTCCATGGTGTGAGGTTCCTTTTCTTCTCCACTTGCTGGCAACTATGGCAGATCCTGCGGCCTTGTGTGGCTTTCTTTTTGACATCTGTAGCCACTCCAATGGCAACAGGAACATGGTCGGTGCTCCTCTGGATGGCAGCTCCTGTCTTGTCCACTCCACACACCTGGGACACCAGTTCTACCAGGAAGTTCTTGTGTGTCATGTGCTGAACCTGTTGTGTGTGGCTTATCTCACAGTGTAGGATGTAGGCATTTGTTGTAGCTATGTCCACAAAGTGCAGAAACATGGTACGGTACCAGCGAGCAGTTCTGCGATGGGTC
>NC_137123.1:35711076-35796076 GCF_949319135.1 Squalius cephalus | reverse complement strand
ACCTACTGGCCGTTTTACTTTCATATTTAATCAATAACAAGGATGGGTAATGTCGGTCCTGGGTGCAGAGTTTAGCTCCTCCAACCCTAATCAAACACACCTGAACCAGCTAATCATCGTCTTTAGGATAATTAATACTACAGACAGGTGAGGTTTTTAATCGGAGTTGACGCTAAACTCTGCAGGACAGCGGCACTCTAGAAACAACGTTACCTATCCCTGATGGAGATGTTGCTGTATTCAAATTTGAAGCTATATTTAAAACATTAATCCTAAAGTACTATGCAATTATGTAGCTATGTAAATAAACACAATAAGTATGTAATAAATCACTGTATATTAAATACAACTGGTTTCTGTATATCTTCTCTGTAACACAATCATTTTCAATAATCTTTTGTCAAATTTGGTGAGGTTAATAAAAAAGGTAGGCAATGCGTAGCGGTGACAGGTCAAAGTCCTAAAGTCTTCAGACAATGGCCGTTTTTAACTTAGTTTTTGCAAAGAATTGTAGCGTTTCATAACTGCAGGATGTTTCACTTACAGCAGCCTTAGCATATTAACATCATGAGCCAAGTAATATTGTTTAAAACCAATTACCAGTGTGCACATTAACATTCTCATGTATCTCAAAAAAGATTAATTTAATTATTTATTTCCAGAGTTCAGATAGCTTTACTGATTGAAAGTCTTTGTAAAGTTAAATTAAACTGTCGTCTTCCCCTGTATAAGTAGGCTAAGCATCAGTAGCCACGTGTCGCATTGGTGTGACGTCAACTCCCCTCTTCGATTGATTGGCTAGAGGAGGAGCTGTCAATCTAGAACTAGTGGACCAATGGTGACACTTAAGCCCGCCTAATTTACATGAAACTCCAACTGCAACATTTGGGAAAGCAAGCGCAGAACATAGAAAGAAGAGCGAAGAGAAAAACAGCACAAGCGTACAAAAGAGTAAAATATGAGCAGAAAATACAAGAGAGCACAAAGTACAGAGTAATAAAACCAAGGGAAACATACTTTTTAAGAAAGCATGACCATAAGTTTAGGTTTTGTGCAAAATAACTTTTAATGCGTTTAAAGTTTTTATTCATGCTTGTTATTTCTTGATTCACGCTTATTATATTTTGATCCGTGACCACGTTGTTTGCTATTCTGCTCATTTTGCATTATTTTTTTCAGTTTGTGCAATATATTTTTACAAGTGTTTTTAAATTTTTGATTCACGTTTATTATTTTTTGATCCATGGCTGCAATACTTTAGGCGGGAAATTGATCCCATAAGTTAACTGTAATAATGGCAAACATTAAACTTTTCTGAAATTAAGCGTCTCACTTTAACCCCCTGAGGTCGGCAATCACGCCGGCGTGATCTGCTCGTTTTTTTTTATATCAGTGCAAAATACTCTGTTGATTTCGATTTTACATACTTGTGTTGTACATCATTCAAAACTGTTAAATGTCTTCTTTTATTTGTGTACACTCATAATAAAAAACAAAATGTTGTGTTTTTCGTAAAACAAAGAAAATAAACATGATGCGCGTTCTGCCGTCTCTCTCAATGTGAAACTCATTCTGAAACGCGACAGAAAATGACCTGTAACTCAGCGAATGTTTGTCACACAGACTTGAAACGCATGTCTATACAACGCTTGGAATCTCTATTTTTAAAGTATGTAAATTATATAAAAAACAAATATTCTATTTTTAAGTAATCCATACGAAAGCAGCGGCATGTACAGTTTCTCAAACGCGTCCTCATTAAATTTAATTTGAACACGCCTACGCGCGCACGAGCGATTGACATGCAAATGATCCATGCGGAGAAACGCAGACCTGTAAACGCCCTCATCACCTCAAAACAAAGAAGCAGAGACTTCGTAACTTACTCTTCTCTGCCTTCATCGGGTTTGGACAACTGTAAGCTGTGCTGTGCTGTGCTGTTTACCTTGAATTTACCTCGGATTTACCTCAGAAGAACGCGATTTGAAGATGAGAAGATTTTTAAGGTAAGACATGTTAAACTGGTCGTGCCAGATTAAAATGTATGTTATGAAATGAGTTTGGAGTAAAAACATGAACTAAGCCTAATGTCATATATGTACATGTAGACAGAAACATGAAATGTGAAATGTGAACTAGAATGATAGGCAACCTTTCAGTGCTTGTATACGTGTTCAACACGAGGATGTTTTTATATTCTATAATAAAACACAGCATGGTAAAAGTAGGCTAATATATATATATATATATATATATATATATATATATATATATATATATATATATATATATATATATATATATATATATAATGTGTGTGTGTGTGTGTGTGTGTGTGTGTATTCTGTACATTTTAAAAAGCTATTTTAACCTGAAAAATCTAAAATGTATTCCCCAAATTGTGCAGCATAGTTTCTCTTGATATCAGCATGTTCACAGCTGTTTTGTTGTTGTTGTTGTTTTTAGAGGAACAAGATGCCACTGATAAGTCCTGCTGACTTCAACATTCACATAAGTCTCCATACATGAACATGCTAAAGTGAAAAATCAAACACCATGGAAATGAAAGGTATGTACTATGTTTCAGGAATGGCACAAAGGTGTGTGACAGTTCAAGTCTCTGTCTTTAGTTCAGTGTGTTAAATAATGTGTTTTTTTTGTCATTATGTTGTGTTGTAAATAAATCCAAACAATCTAAAAGCCATTCTTTTTTAAATCTCCTCATTCTTTGTGCAAGGTTGCTCAGAATGATAGGGGCCTGATAGCTCCTAATAGGGCAGTTAGGGAGTGTCTTTGTCTTTCTCAGGTGAGAAAAGCTTACATAATAATGAGATGTCCACGCCTCTTGCATAGAGCTTTCTCACACAAAACACGTCGTAAAATTTTTAAATCAATATATTGTCTTCTCTGAATGAGCAGTCAGGATGATTTTCACATAGTTTTGAAGCAAATATTCTGGGCTACGTGATACAATTTTCAAAAGTCTTATGAAGAAATAATCAGTATGGGTTTCATGAGCTTATTTCAGTGACAATTTTTTTTTGTTTTTTCACAAACCACGCATAAATGTTATTATCTCAAAACTACAAACTTTTATATACTTGCTGCTGATATATTATTGTAGCAGAGTTTGTGCTGAATACAGTGTAATCAGACTTTAGCCATGAAAATGTCACAAGTAACAGAAATAAGCACAAATGTCAGAGCATGTCAGAACACCTCCAGGGCCCAGAAAACAGCTCAGACCCCAGAGGGTTAATCTACACTGGAAGTGTTCTGTTTACTCTGCTAAATGCTAATGTAGTAACATGAATGTAATGTTTCCAGACACTTAATTGCATTTTATTAACAATTTAATGGAAATGTATTATAGTTTAAATTTATATTACAAGCAGTTATATTACATTTATTAAAATATTTTTTTTGTGGACACTTTAGTGGACTACATCTTTATATGTAATTTCATAACTACTTCTATTGTCTTTGAAATCCCTAAATAAAACAAGTCTTGTTTACATAGAAGCAAAAGAAAATATGAATGAAATAATAAATCTTATATACTGTACTTCTAAGATTTAGATTTCTGATACTCTTCAGTCAAGTAAGATTTCATCAATGGTCTGCATGTCCATGGGAAGAAATGTCACAAAGTCATGTCCCAAATCTTCAATCTGTATTAAGCAGTTTACACAGTTTATACTTTGCATAGAAAGAAATATCCCCATCCTGTGTTTTGCACTCTACTATTTTCTTACTTAACACCGTTTAAAATTAGTAAATATAAAAATTGTGGCAAGTGGGGGAGAGAGCCATGGGAACGTTGAACGCCACATCACTTTCGAGTCCCACGAAGGAGCTCCAGAAGGATAAATGGAGGAGTGAGGACAGTGATGGATGAGAGAGGAACAGGCCTGGGAATTTATGTTGTTTTGTTTTAGTTTATGTGGCATTCGTCCTTGAGGGGCTGCCACATTACTTTAATTTTTGTTTCGACTAAAGTTACGTTTACTGTTCGCTGGTTCCCACCTCCTTTTTCTCTAAGCCCTTAACATTGCTACAGTGGTACCGAAAACGGGGAGGAGGAGGTCAAAGAGCCCTCTCCGCTGTGGAAAATCCGTAGTGCCATTCGAGGCTGTGGGCTGGAGTGACTTGCTGGGGGAATGGACGAACTCGCTGCCATCCGCCTGTGTCTTGGAGTGGCGGCTGCCATCCGTGAGGGGACAGAGGAGTCTCCGTTGTTCGCCAGAGGAAGTCCTCCATAATGAGGAGGAGCAGGCAAGCGAGGGAATGGGGGACTCGCTTATGAAACATCCCCATCCTGTTGATGAGAGGAGTAGGAGGCCGTCCACCTTAGGAGGCCAGCAACACCGTCAGGCATTGCGGAGGAGTTCCCCTAGGATTGTGGAGGATTAGATGGCAGTGTATTCTGTGAACCACTTGTTGTTGGTGATTTTAATATACACATCGATAATGAAAAAGATGCATTGGGTTTGGCATTTAAAGACATTGTAAACTCAATTGGAGTTAGACAACACGTGTCAGGACCTACTCATCGTCGTAATCATACTCTAGATCTAATATTATCACATGGAATAGATGTTGATGCCGTTGAAATTCTGCAGCAGAGCGATGACATCTCAGATCATTATCTAGTCTCGTGTAAATTACATTTAGCCAAGGCTGCAAAGCCGACTCCGTGTTACAAATATGTTAGACCTATCACTTCTGCCACTAAAGATTGCTTTATTAATAATCTTCCTGATCAGTTTAATCATTTTAGCATCCCGGATAGCTTAGAAAAACTTGATATTGCAACAGAAACTTTTAACTCTCTCTTTTCCAGCACTTTAGACACAGTTGCTCCTTTGCGCTTAAAGAAGATTAAAGAAAATAATCCAACGCCGTGGTACAACGAGCACACTCAGGCCCTTAAGAGAGCAGCCAGAAAAATGGAACGAAACTGGAAGAAAACAAAACTAGAGGTATTTCGCATTTCATGGAAAGAGAGCTCGATTGCATACAGAGAGGCTTTAAAAGCTGCTAGATCTACTTATTTTTCAACCCTATTAGAAGAAAATAAACATAATCCTAGGTATTTATTTGAAACAGTGGCTAAACTAACGAAAAAGAAAGCTTCAAACACAGAAGTTTCCAAGCAGCACAGCAGTAATGACTTTATGAACTTCTTCACTTATAAGATTGATAATATCAGGGATAAAATTATAACTATGCAACCGTCTACTACAGTATCGCATCAGGCAGTGCATTGTAGTCTCCCTGAGGAAAAATTAGATTGATTCGTTGCTATAGGAGAGGAAGAATTTACTAAACTCGTTAAATCATCTAAATCGACAACATGTATGTTAGACCCTATACCGACTAAGCTACTGAAAGAGATGCTTCCAGAGGTCATAGATCCTCTTCTTAATATCATTAATTCGTCTTTGTCTCTAGGATACGTACCAAAAAACTTTAAGCTGGCTATGATTAAACCGCTTGTTAAAAAAATGCAACTTGATCCTTCAGAATTAGTCAATTACAGGCCGATCTCAAATCTACCTTTTCTGTCAAAGATACTAGAAAAGGCAGTATCTTCACAACTGTGTTCCTTTCTAGAAAGAAATGATATCTGCGAGGATTTTCAGTCCGGATTTAGACCACACCATAGTACTGAGACTGCTCTCGTTAGAGTCACAAATGATTTGCTCTTATCATCCGATCATGGTTGTATCTCTCTATTAGTGTTACTCGATCTTAGTGCTGCGTTTGACACCATTGACCACAACATTCTTTTAAATAGACTAGAAAACTATGTTGGCATTAGTGGAATTGCACTAGCATGGTTTAAATCATACTTATCTGACCGTTATCAGTTTGTAGCAGTAAATGAAGAGATGTCTTATCGATCACAAGTTCAGTATGGTGTACCACAAGGCTCAGTACTAGGACCGCTGCTGTTCACTCTGTACATGCTACCATTAGGAGATATCATTAGGAAACATGGAATTAGCTTCCACTGTTATGCCGACGATACTCAGCTCTATATTTCTTCAAAACCTAACGAAACTTACCAATTCACTAAATTAACAGAATGCATAGCTGATATAAAAAATTGGATGACTCGTAATTTCCTACTTCTAAATTCTGAAAAAACAGAGATTCTAATTATTGGACAAAAAACTTCCTCACGTAATAACTTAGAATACTCTCTAACACTTGATGGCTGCTCTGTTAAGTCTTCGTCGTCGGTTAGGAACCTGGGTGTGCTCTTTGATACCAATCTTTCATTTGAAAGTCACGTGTCTAGTATCTGTAGTATCTCTCATTGACAAATGCGGAACAATTAGTTCATGCTTTCATGACATCAAGGCTAGATTATTGTAATGCTCTACTGTGTGGTTGCCCTGCACGCTTAATAAACAAACTACAGCTTACCAGAACCAGGAAGTATGACCATATTAGCCCAGTTCTGTCAAAACTGCACTGGCTCCCTATTAAACATCGCATCAATTTTAAAATATTGCTGATTACTTACAAAGCACTAAATGGTTTAGCTCCGCAGTACTTGAGCGAGCTCTTAACGCATTATACTCCTTCACGTCTATTGCGATCTCAAAATTCCGGCCAGTTGATAATACCTAGAATATCAAAATCGACTGCTGGCGGTAGATCCTTTTCCTATTTAGCACCAAAACTTTGGAACAGTCTTCCTAACATTGTCCGGGAAGCAGACACACTCTGTCAGTTCAAATCTAGATTAAAGACACATCTCTTTGACATAGCATTCACATAATACATTATAGACTTCTATAATTCAATATTAGGCTGCATAGATTAGGTCAGCTGGAACCGGGAACACTTCCCATAAATCCTGATGTACTTGTTACATCATGAGAAGAATGGCATCTACGCTAATTTTAGTGTCTTTGTTTATCCCAAGGTTTTCCCGCAGCCTGCCGGATCCAGGCCGTTTCCAGATCTGACGAAGGACCTTCGCCTGGACCCGATGTCAACGCAGTGCTGAAGTGCCAACTAGTCTCTCCCTATGGAGGATCCCTTTCCCACTCTACAGATAAAGCATCGTCGGGAAAACTCAATTTGCGTATCTACCCCGAATTGATCAAATAAAATAAAATTCTGAATCAAAACTATAAGGAAACACCTGTAATTTGTTTAGGCTTGGTTTGTAGGGAATTCCAAACCTGCACACATATATTGAAACGCACATGACTATTGAACCCGTTCTTAATGCGCATCTGAACGCCATCAGCGTTTCTCACAGGATCGCGTTTAAAGTCTGTGTAGAGAGAATGGTGTCGTCTTGGCGGCCCTAATTTAATAACAAATGATCGTTGCGACGGAAGCGAATCAATCAAAACCAACTTTAGCTGGAAAATAACTTTATTAAAGAACCGCTATAAAGCCAAAACAATCTTACGTTAAATTATACATTTATCTCTGTAAAGCTGCTTTGAGACAATCTACATTGTTAAAAGCGCTATATAAATGAAGATGACTTGACTTGACTTGAACCGGACCCAGAAGTCTCATCTGTCCTTAACCCCAGGTGCTGCGGCCACCTGGACGGAGTAGAGCACAGTCTCATGGGTGCCCCCCGGCGATGGGGGTATGTGGCAAGCAGGGTGGGGCCGAGAGCCTTGGGAACGGAGCGAGGCCAGTGGCACGAGTGCTAATGAGCAAGCCACACCGGTCTCAAGTACCGCGGAGGAGCTCCAGAAGGATTAAAAGAGGAGTGACGACAGGGAAGGATGAGAGAGGCCCAGACCTGGACTTTATGTTGGTGTTTTGTTTTAGTTTATGTGGCAGTCGTCCCTGAGGGGCTGCCGCTTTACTTTCATTTTGGTCTTTGTTTATTTTATTTTTAAAGTTATGTTTAACGTTCATCAGCTCCTGCCTCCATCCCTTTTCAACAAACCTTGCTACAGTAATGTAACCTTGAACAAAGAAAACGTACTCGGTTACTAACGTAACCTCGGTTCTCTCTAGAAGAGGGAACGAGTACTGCGTAATATTTTACGCTAGGGGAATATCTCTTTTCCGCGAGATATTGAAGCCAAAAATTATCCTTAATTTTGAAATAATGTAAAACGCGTTTCAGCAGCATGCAGACATAGGCGAGACGGCTCGTGCGCCCATTGGCTGCCCTGCGGCAACTGCAGCAGCCTATCGAGAGAGGCCCCTCGTGACGTCAGATCCAATGGGGTGCCCGGGGCTCATATAGTGCATAATCACCAGGGACTCGCAGAGAGTCCGGGAAGAGGGGCTAGAATAGCATCATTCCCGTAATAAGTAGCATTCTATAAGGAGCTAATCATATAAACAGTGTTCCACACAGTCAGGGCGAAAAACTCAGCCTGGACCGAAGAATATTATGGGTCTTACACCCTACCCATAGAGTTATTTAATCGATCAGCGAGCGACGCTCAAGCAGTTTCAGTATTCTGGGCCGATAGCATTGGGGCAGACACTACTGATTTACTAGACCGAAAGCAGCTTAGCCTGCAAAGCGGGAACCTCTAGGTTATAAAACCTTATAAATGTAGACGGGGAGGCCCAGCCTGCCGCCATACAGATATCCTGCAAGGCAATCCCACTAGACCAAGCCCATGACGAGGCCATGCCTCTCGTGGAGTGCGCTCTGACACCCAACGGGCACTGCAGGCCCTTAGAAGTGTAAGCCAGCGCTATAGCGTCAACTATCCACCGGGATAGACTCTGTTTCGACGCAGCTAGTCCCTTAGAACGTCCGCTGAACGAAACAAAGAGCTGCTCTGTCTGTCTGAAGACAGTCGAGCGAGACACATAAGCCCTTAATGCCCTGACCGGGCAAAGGAAGCTCGCGTCCTTTTCCTCATTATAGGCCGGCAAGGCTGACAGGGAAATGACCTGAGCCCTAAACGGTGTGTTGAGGGATTTAGGAACGTACACGTGCCTTGGTTTGAGTATGACTTTCGAGTCATTTGGCCCAAATTCCATGCACGTCGCGCTCACTGAGAGCGCTTGCAAGTCCCCTACACGCTTTACCGAAGCGAGAGCCATAAGAAACACTGTCTTGAAAGACAAGTGTTTGATATCTATTGAATGGATTGGCTCGAATGGGGCACCTTTCATGGCTTCCAAAACCGTAGAAAGGTCCCACATGGGGACTGAGGGAGGTCTGGGAGGATTCATCCTCCTAGCTCCTCTAAGGAAGCGGATGACCAGATCGTTTCTCCCAAGTGACTGGCCAAGCGTTGGTTTAGTAAACGCCGCTATAGCCGCCACGTAGACCTTGAGCGTGGATGGGGTCCTGCCCTTATCTAGTAGCTCCTGCAGGAAGGAGAGAACCTCCGTCACCCCGCAGTCCAGTGGTCCAGTGGCGAGCTGTGCACCAGCTAGAAAACACAGATAGAGCCGTCTAGTAGACGGGGCCCTAGCCTGCTTGATCGTGTTTAACACTCCCACCGGGAGGTTAGCGGGTACCAGTTGATGGCCCACGCATGTAGGGACCACAGCTCTGGGCGAGGATGCCAGATCGTGCCCTTGGCCTGAGAGAGGAGGTCCTTCCTCTCTGGTATTGGCCATGGAGCAGTGCTTGTCAGTTGCATCAGAACTGGGAACCAAGCCTGGTTCTTCCAGAACGGAGCCACAAGTAGCACTGAGCATCCGTTTTCCCTGATTCGCTCTAATACCTGAGGCAGGAGCGTGACAGGGGGAAAAGCATAGAGCGGGAAGGGAGGCCAGACGTGGGCCAGCGCATCCCTACCCTTGGAGAAAAACTCCGGACAGTGAGCGTTTTCTTGAGACGCAAACAGGTCTATCTTTGCTCTGCCGAATGTCTTCCACAGCAGTTGGACTGTCTGTGGGTGTAGGGACCATTCTCCTGCCAGAACATTGTTTCTGGACAGTCTGTCTGGTCCCAGATTCAGGTGGCCTGGCACGTTCGCTGCTCTCAGCGAGCGCAGATTGTGCTGAGCCCAAACCAGGAGGCGCTTCGTCAGCCTGTAAAGGTTTCGGGACCTGATACCTCCTTGGCGATTTATATAGGCCACCACCGACATGTCCGAACGGACCAAGACGTGGTGTCCTTTTATCTGGGGACAAAAGCACCTCAGCGCGTTGTCGACTGCCATCATTTCCAGGCAGTTTATGTGTAGAAGCCTTTCCCGTTCTGACCACTGGCCGAAGAACGATCTGCCCTCGAGCAGCGCTCCCCATCCCGAGGTGGAGGTGTCCGTAGACACCACCTTCACACTCGAGGAAGTCCCCAGGCTTACACCTGACCGGTACCAATCGGTCGCTCTCCAAGATTTTAGAGCTGAGATGCATCTCTGATCGACCTTGAGGTGAAACAGACCGGAGGCCCACGCTCGAGGCGGTACTCGCGCTTTTAGCCAGAACTGCAGTGGGCGCATGCGAAGCAGACCCAACTGGAGTACTGATGATGCTGAGGCCATGAGACCCAGCATTTTCTGAAACCTTCTGAGAGGGACTATAGTGCCGCAGTGGAAGGATTTCGTCATGCGCTGAATGTTCAGTCTGCGTTGTGGCGATAGCTGTGCTGTCATAGACAGCGAGTCCAGTTCTGTGCCCAGAAAAGATATTCTCTGACTGGGAGACAGTGAACTCTTCTCCCAATTGACTTTGAGACCTAGATTCTCGAGATGTTCGAGTAATATGGTCCTGTGTTCTATGAGCTCTGAGTGTGATCGAGCTAGAATCAGCCAATCGTCCAAGTAATTCAAAACTCGCATGCCCCGAAGTTTCAGGGGTGCAAGCACCGCGTCCATGCACATCGTGAATGTACGGGGTGCTAGGGACAGGCCAAATGGCAGGACTGTGTATTGATATGCCTGGCCCTCGAAGGCAAATCTCAAAAATTGCCTGTGACGTGACGCTATTTGTATTTGGAAATACGCGTCCTTCAGATCTATTGACAATAAACCAGTCCCCCTGGCTGTGAGCATTCTGAACCGGCGTTTCGAAAGCACTTTGTTCAGCTGTCTTAGATCTAGAATGGGTCTGAGACCCCGTCTTTTTTCGGTACCAGAAAATATCTGCTGTATAGACCCCCTTCGCTCTGAGCTTGAGATAAAGGCTCTATGGCCCCTTTGCTCAACAGTTTTGCTATTTTGGCTCGAAGTAGATGTGCTACTTCCTTCTTTACCGTAGTTTCGATTTGCGCCGCGTAACGACGGGGACGTCGAGTGAACTGTAGCGAATAGCCTCTCTTTATAATGTTCAGCACCCATTCTGATACCCCGGGAAGCTTTGCCCATGCACTTGCATGAATAGCTAGGGGTTGAATGAAATCTGGGCTCTGGTCGCGACATGGTGGCAACCGGAGAGCTTCGGTGTGCTGTAACACAAACGTCGCGCTTGTAGCATTCGAGGCGGGGGGCGCGCTGATCACAGCGGGCAGCCTGCCCGCGCTTGACTCTCCTATAGCGGGTTACCGGGGGAGAGCGAGCGGGGGGAACCCCGTAGGGCTTGTCATGTCTGTGAGTGAATGTGGGCGCGGGACAGCGGGCACAATTACTACACTGAAAACACCGTCGGCTTGAGCTGACTGTATGTGTGTTGGTTTCGTTTTTACAGAAACCGTGGGACATGCAGTGTGTAGTGTTTGTGGGCACTGGGTCGTGGGCACATTCACTACATTTAATGCACAATCGACACGAGTCGATTTTATGTGTGCGAGCCCTGGAGTGTGGCGGGCTGTGCTTGTGTGTAGGAATGAACACTGGGTTGTGGGCATTTTTACTACACTCATAACACCATCGGCCGTGGCCGGAAAAAACAGAAAATACAATTTTTATGGGATTTTTATGAGTCGCCGTAAAAACAGCGTTTGTGTGCAGGCAAACGGGCTGTGGTACCGGCTTGTTTACTGCAGAATACACTGGAACAGTCACATTTTCTGGAACTGAACGAGCGTGAAGTTTTGGTGAAAGTCTGGCCGCAGCGGGTCTTGAACACCGTCGTTTTCCTAGGCTGGCTAGGAAGACTTTGAGGCTTCTTTCCAGGACTTTGCGACTTCTTCGTGAAGCTCAGGAAGAAAAGGCGCGGGTCTTGAAGACTGCGAGACGCGGTCCTTTTGCAGGAAACATCCATCCAGCCGGTTGTGCGCAGGTTCCGCGGGCACCGACCACTCAAGGCCGAGGCTCGCTACGGCCTGTGTGAGCAGACGCATCAGCTCTGCTTCAATGCTGGCCCTTTTCCCGGAAGGCTCGCGAGCAGAGGGGGCGAGATCCACAGAGCTCGACCAATCCTCACTGCCCGACGCCAGGATAGAGCAGCTGTCATCCTCCACAGACACGGCATCTTCGTCGTCACCGATGGCGGAAGCGGCGGCAGACGGCGGCCGCTGTCCGGCAGTGAGAGAGAAGCTGGCGGGCGAACCGGCGAGCTTCCACGGGTTGGAGGAGGTTCCGGGACCCGCTGAGCACGGCGCTTTTTACGGCGCGGCACCGCAGCGGGCAGAGGAGCAGACTCGGTGAAGGATGCCAGGCGAGTCTTCAGAGTCACCATGGGCAATAGCTCGCAGTGAGGGCAGCCGCTGTCAACGAGCGCGAGAGCTGCATGATCTTCACCCAGGCAGGAAACGCAGATGACATGGCGGTCCCCGTCGATGAGTGGGGCTCGGCACGAGCCACAGAAGGTGTGAGGCATCTTGAAAAAGATGCTCGGCTCTTTTAGAAAAGGAGTGTGCGTCGCAGCGGCGAACACACACTAGCAGAGAAAAGGATATTATACGGCGGATAGCGTAGCAGGAACGGCGACTGAAGGCGGCGAGTTGTCGGCCAGCGGCTTCAGATGCGAAGGCTCGTCCCGCAGAAGGCTTTCTCAAACGGCGTGGCTTCTTCCTCTCCGGATCCAGCGATGCGAGAGCTTCGCTGAAGAGATGAAAAATCAGATTCTATCAGCCTGTCGAGCTATATTTATAGGCCCAAGCCACGTCCGTTTCGGCGGGGCGTGGTGTAGTGGGCGCGAAGCGCCCCCATTGGATCTGACGTCACAAGGCCTCTCTCGATAGGCTGCTGCAGTTGCCGTAGGGCAGCCAATGGGCGCGCGAGCCGTCTCGCCTATGTCTGCATGCTGCTGCAACGCGTTTTACATTATTTCAAAATTAAGGATAATTTTTGGCTTCAATATCTCGCGGAAAAGAGATTTTCCCCTAGCGTAAGATATTACGCAGTGCGAGAGACCTCTCGTAAGAAAACCAGATAATGTTACATGCATCCCCCTTCTCTCCAAAATTATACACAAGAAAAACACAAGAAAAACTGATTAATGTTTTATCTATAACCCCCCCATTTAAATGTAGTAAACAAATGTTAATAATATTTGCCGAAAATACTGCAAATGTAGCTGCTCTTTTCGTCTGTCCTGATTAAACCCATTTCAAACAGGTTGACATCGCTAGTTTGTTTGGAACTATTGAGAGCTCCATGAACCATGTTACCACTTGTTGGCAAGATCAAAGCATGTCAACTCTGTTTTCCACACCTCTGGTTCACTCAAAAATGAAAATTCTGTCATCATTCTTCTTTGGAACACAAAAGAAGATATTTTGAAGATTAAACAGTTTTGTAAATTTTTGTACTTTTTTTCTCAAAATACCTTCTTTTATGTTCCACAGAAGAAATATAGTCCAAATTTTTTGTTATAGACAAAAAAAATTGAGTGAACTATCACTTTAATAGCAAGCAAGCGATCACATGACACTGGGTGTGTCTCAATCAGCTTCCTAGTTAATATGTAACAATCAAAGTATTTATCATAATATCCTTTAAATAACATAAAAAAAAAAAAATGTCAGAAAAATATCAGTTATGCTATTGTTCATAAAAACTTAAACTTCACATATTTCATAAAACATGAGTAAACCTGGAATCCAATGACCTTCTTAGGGCCACACGGGAGTGGTAGGGGGTCTGTAGAAATTTTGAGATAAAAATAAGATTTTAGATTTTAACTGTAGACTAACTGTACAGCTAATGTAAGGCTCAAATAAAGTTACAAGGTTATTACCATACTGTCATGATTCTGCCTTCTAGTCTTTGATTTTCCCTGGTCTTGAGGCAGGATCATGACAGACCCTTGTTTTATGTGTAAGCACATGGCCATTTGTTTGGGCTGTGTGCTTGTTGTCTTGTCACCTCACCCCGCCCCCTTGTTATCTCATCTTGTAATCATTAGATCGTTGCTTTCACCTGTGTTCCTGATTAGTTTGCTCCCTATTTAATCCCCTCATGTTTTCTGTCCTGTGTCGGTACATTGTCTAACATTGCGTGTTATTCATTGTGAAACCTTGTGAGTATCCTGTCAAGAGTATTGTCTAGAGAAAGTTCTGTTTTTGCTGTTTGTTTATAGTCTAGTTAATTGTCAGAGTCATAGTCTAGTTTAGTCACTCGTAGTCCTGTCTTGTCTCGTTTTGCTCCCTCGTGGGCTTTGTTTTTCCTGTTATTTGTACAATAAACTGTGTTGCTGTGACTACTGTCTGCAATTGGGTTCATCTCCACACCACCTCATAACACATACAAATAAATATCCCAAATACTAAAATCATTTAAGCAAAACAATATTATTATGTTCAAATAAATATTTATCTCTTATTATTATTATTTAAAATGTAGGAGGTTCTTGTAAAAAAAGGATCAGTGACTGGGACAAAAATAAGAGAGCACTGGGAAAGATGTGGAATATCTGGTTAACGTAATGAATAACAGATTTTTTTTTTTTTTTTTTAGCCCTGCTTTTTTATTTTTTTTTTTTTATTTTTTTTACTCATTGTTGCATGTGTGTAACCTGGATAGGATAAACTATTTTAACATCCCCTTTATGTTCAACTGCTGCTGATTTGACATATATGATCTATGCTAACATGTGTGTACTCACTGGTTCAGAATCACACCCAGTATTGCACAAGCTCCAGATTTCTTAATCTAATCATGTTCTGTAATAATGTGGCAATTCTTTTTTCATGTAATTAGTTACCATTGATGCATTATAATGATCTTCGGAAGCACTTTAATTAGATTTGAATAATTAATGAGAATGGTTAATGAAGTTTGATTGGACATGTGAGTGTGCAGAGACAGACCCACAAGCACGCTTACACAATACACACACATCATGTTAAATGAAGGGCTTTAGATTAGTAAAATATTTTTAAAAAGAGTTATTTTCTGAGAGAGAGAGAGAGAGAGAGAGAGAGAGAGAGAGAGAGAGTGTGTGTGTGTGGTTCAGGTATACCCTACGTTATGGAGACAAAATGTCCCCGCAAAGATAGCAATATCCAAAATACTTGTCCTTGTGTGGACATTTATTTTTTTGGTTCCCATGAGGAAACCAGCTTAAAATCATACTAAGGGATGATTTTTTGAAAATGTAAAAGTTCAGAAAGTGATGGATAGGTTTAAAGGGTAACTAAACCCCTGGTCAGAGCCTGACTCCACCCACTGTCAATATTTGAAAAATGCTAGAAAAGTAGGCAGACCCCAGCGGAGATAGAGGGGACGAACCGTGAGCGGGGGTGCGGGGGTGCGGGGGTGCGGGGGTGCGGGGGTGGGGGGGTGGGGGGGGGGTCGTGCACCTGAGACCTGCTGTCAGACTCTAAAATGGAGAGTTTGCTCACAGGGTCGCAAGACGACGTAAAGTACATGCATCTGATGAGTTTTATCAGAGCCCGTCATTCTCTGGTTTTATCGAGTTGATGTCAATAGCGCGCGCTCTCTATAGGCATATTCATATTTTGCCGCTATGTGAAAAAATCCAGCAAAATGCGCCGACGCGTTTGTCGACCCCAGAGGATTAACTTTAGCCTTAACCATAAATTGTGATTAAAATATACAGTATATGATCACTCACATCAAGACGCAGCTGCGGTGGTGGAGTCCATGCAGGAGTAGCAGCGTTTGGCACTGCGTCGCTTTTCAGCGCGAGCTGTGTGGAGAAGCCCATTTCCACCTCTATTGCGTTGGAGAAGCAATCCCGCGTAAAATGCAGGTTTCACAGTCACGGTCTTCCAGGCCAAGTGCATGCAAACACTGGCGCCTAATTTCCAAGTCTGCTGGAAAGCTATATGCAGTCCCGCAGTGCTGTTGCAACACTACACCTCTGTACCCTCCTGACCACTGTACAATACCAATACAGATAAATCTACGCTAGCTCGTACCAAGGGCGTGGTGAGCTCGTGCCAGGGGCGTGGTGAGCTGGAACCTGCTTACGTCACCTGCCACCGCTTACGTCACTTGCCACCGCAACATCCAATAGGAAAATTCAACTGCAGTAGCCACCGTTCAACCTTAAGAGGGCAGCACTCAGACGTTTTTACACCATATATTGTAAAATTAAAACACTTTATACCCAAATGTTTAAAAAGTTACTCGAATCAATGAACAGCACTAATAAAGCCCCATTCTTACAGATCATTAACTAAAAAAAGTTGGTTTAGGGTTTAGTTACCCTTTAAGGGTAGGGGACATAATAGGCTATACAGTTTTTACAGTATAAAAATTATTATTTCTATGGAATGTCCCCATAAAACATGAAACTAGGTTTTAGTGTTTGCTGTAACAGGGCAACCGCTTATTTTGGAAGTTTCATGTCAACTGATATATGATATCTCCATTTTCAGTGATCATGGCTTTATAAAACCCTTTTTTTTTTTTTTTTTTTTTTTTTTTTATATTATCTCCATGTTTTTAAAGGAAATAGATGATGAAGTCAATGATTTTTCCACTATACTTTTTTTTGGAGATTCCTTGAAAACTTGCCATCATATTTGATTAGAATATTGAAATTGGCTTTTACACATAAAATTTTGCTTGCGTATTGAGTTCATGTCTTTCTGTTAGTTAAAGAGTAATAATTGAATAATAAGAAGAATAATAAGTATGAGCAATAACAATAGTGATGCCTTGCTTTCAGCAAGCACCACTAATAACTAGAATGTACATTTCCTGAAGAAAATGTGAAGTGGTGCTTGCAGTGGCAAAACTCGCCACTCGGTTGCTAGAGTTTGGTACATGATTGCATACAAGCAAACATACATGTCTGTACGATGTTCTGGTGCTGAAATATGGCTTATTCATGTTGTTCAGGTGGTTGCTAAGGTGTTGCTAGGGTGTTCTGTGTGGTTGCTAGGGCTTTGCTAGGTGGTTGCTAGGGTGTTCTGGGTGGTTGCTATGGTGTTGCTAGGCGGTTGCTATGGTATTCTGGGTGGTTGCTAGGACGTTGCTAGGCAGTTGCTAGGGTTTTCTGGGTGGTTGCTATGGTGTTGCTAGGCGGTTGCTAGGGTATTCTGGGTGGTTGCTATGGTATTGCTAGGTGGTTGCTAGGGTATTCTGGTTGGTTGCTAGGGCGTTGCTAGGCAGTTGCTAGGGTTTTCTGGGTGGTTGCTATGGTGTTGCTAGGCGGTTGCTAGGGTATTCTGGGTGGTTGCTATGGTGTTGCTAGGTGGTTGCTAGGGTATTCTGGTTGGTTGCTAGGGCGTTGCTAGGCAGTTGCTAGGGTGTTCTGGGTGGTTGCTATGGTGTTGCTAGGCGGTTGCTAGGGTATTCTGGGTGGTTGCTAGGGCGTTGCTAGGCGGTTGCTAGGGTATTCTGAGTGGTTGCTAGGGTATTCTGGGTGGTTGCTATGGTGTTGCTAGGCGGTTGCTAGGGTATTCTGGGTAGTTGCTAGGCGGTTGCTAGGGTATTCTTGGTGGTTGCTAGGCAGTTGCTAGGGTGTTCTGGGTGGTTGCTATGGTGTTGCTAGGCGGTTGCTAGGGTATTCTGGGTGGTTGCTAGGGCGTTGCTAGGCAGTTGCTAGGGTATGCTGGGTGGTTGCTATGGTGTTGCTAGGCGGTTGCTAGGGTATTCTGGGTGGTTGCTACGGCGTTGCTAGGCGGTTGCTAGGGTATTCTAGGTGGTTGCTATGGTGTTGCTAGGTGGTTGCTAGGGTATTCTGGGTGGTTGCTAGGGCGTTTCTAAGCAGTTGCTAGGGTGTTCTGGGTGGTTGCTATGGTGTTGCTAGGCGGTTGCTAGGGTATTCTAGGTGGTTGCTAGGGCGTTGCTAGGCAGTTGCTAGGGTATTCTGAGTGGTTGCTATGGTGTTGCTAGGCAGTTGCTAGGGTATTCTGGGTAGTTGCTAGGCGGTTGCTAGGGTATACTTGGTGGTTGCTAGGGCGTTGCTAGGTGGTTGCTAGGGTGTTCTGGGTGGTTGCTATGGTGTTGCTAGACAGTTGCTATCGTATTCTGGGTGGATGCTAGGGCATTGCTAGGCAGTTGCTAGGGTGTTCTGGGTGGTTGCTAGGCAGTTGCTAGGTGTTCTGGGTGGTTGCTAGGCAGTTGCTAGGGTGTTCTGGGTGGTTGCTAGGCGGTTGCTACACAGTTGCTAGGGTGTTCTGGGTTGTTGCCAGGTGGTTGCTAGGGTGTTCTGGGTGGTTGCTATGGTGTTGCTAGGCAGTTCTAAGGTGTTCTGGGTGGGGTCTAGGGCGTTGCTAGGCAGTTGCTAGGGTGTTCTGGGTGGTTGCTACGGTATTTTTGGTGATTACTTGAGCATTTCTAGACATTGCTAGGGTGTTCAGGGTGGTTGCTAAGGTATTTTTGGTAGTTGCTATGGTGTTACTCGGTGGTTGGTAGTTTTCAAAGATGGTTACTATGGAGTTTTTATAGAGTTCTTAAAATCTTTAATAACGATGAATAGAATATTTCTATGGCCGAATAGGCACAAGCATGGAGCGATATCGCAAGGCCACGAGAGTAAAATTGCTTTAAAAAATAAAAATAAAATAAAGAAAAGTTTTTTTTTGGTTTAGGGTGGTTGCTAGGGAGCTCTTAGTGGTTGCTAGGGTGCTGTAACTGGTTGCTAGGGTGTGGCTATGAAGATTTTAGGCCATTACTTATTGGCTGCTTGATAATATAAATCCTCTGAGGGAGAGAGAGAGAGGGAGAGATGCAGGGGTGTCAGGCCCTTTGGAGTCTGTAGGTGTTTCTCAATGTCAAGGATACTTCCTTGGCAGGACTGGTCCTTCCAAGTCACTTCCTTCAGAGGCTAGGCGAGGCTCCTCTTAAGCATTCTACTGTCTATGGTTTTTCAACGGCTCTGGAACAGGCTAGCAAGTGCACGTCAGTGCGTCATTACGTCAGTGAAAATGAAAAACAGAGCGTTGCTATGGACGCAGTTCTGTTCACTCGGGCAATATAATCGTTTTTAAATCAATAAACTCCTTTTTAATCATATTGATTATTTGACTGTCAAGTGTGTTTAAACAGTGCAGGTCAATTTGATCCATAATGGATGTAATTATTTTTTTTAAACAAATGTTTGGTAACGTAAATATATTTACATTTGAAAGCATATTAACGCTCCGACTCCGTTAGTCCGTTAACGTCTAACATTTTGAATTTTTTTAACAAGATAGCAAAGCTGCGCGCATAGGATTGTGGGTGATTTGAGAGCGTGAAGAGCGCGAAGTCTACTCATATGCATCCTTTCCTGTGTATGGGATATTTTTCGAACGAAGGACGCAGTCCTTGGTTGAAATTCCGAGGAGCCTCGACATTGGAACAGTCCTTCGACGGATGTCGATGACGTAGCATCCTCGGAATTCTGGCTTCCGAGGATCCTTCCTTGACATTGAGAAACGCCTTGTGTGTGTGAAAATGTCGGTTTGGATTTGAATTTTTTTAGAATGCCCCATGTTAAGTCAATGGGACTTTTTTGGCCGCTTTTTCGTCCGCTGTGCGAACATCGTACACCCGATCGCTTAGAAAAGTCATAGCACACCTCTCCTCAATGAGCCGGTCGATTTGACACCTCACTCAGGGGTCTGAGACAAACAGTGCGGGGCGCATTACGCGCCAAACTTTGTGTGGAATAATAATAAGAATAACTAGAATGTACATTTCCTGAAGAAAATGTGAAGTGGTGCTTGCAGTAGCAAAATTCGCCACTGGGCAGATGCTAACACAATTACCATGTTGTGATACCATGATATACCACGTTTTAGCATTATTTACCACGATTTACCATGATTATAAGATGATTTACTACGATTTACCACATTCCAGCATGATTTACTATGATTAACATGTTGTTAGAATGATGCTAGCATGATTAGCATGTTGTTAACATGATTAGCATCTTGGTCGCATGATGCTAGCTTGATTAACATGTTGGTAGCATGATGCTAGCATGATTAGCATGTTGCTAGCATGCTTTTAACAAGATGCTAGCATGATTAGCAATTTGCTAGCATGTTTTTAGCTAGATGCTAACATGATTAGCATGTTGCTAGCAATATGCTAGCTTGATTAGCATGTTGCTAGCATGATGCTAGCTTGATTAACATGTTGGTAGCATAATGCTAGCATGATTAGCATGTTGCTAGCATGCTTTTAACAAGATGCTAGCATGATTAGCAATTTTGCTAGCATGTTTTTAGCTAGATGCTAACATGATTAACATGTTGCTAGCAATATGCTAGCTTGATTAGCATGTTGCTAGCATGATGCTAGCTTGATTAACATGTTGGTAGCATAATGCTAGCATGATTAGCATGTTGCTAGCATGCTTTTAACAAGATGCTAGCATGATTAGCAATTTGCTAGCATGTTTTTAGCTAGATGCTAACATGATTAGCATGTTGCTAGCAATATGCTAGCTTGATTAGCATGTTGCTAGCATGATGCTAGTATGATTAGCATGTTGCTAGCATGTTTTTAGCAAGATGCTGTTGCCAGGTGGTTGCTAGGGTGTTCTGGGTGGTTGCTATGGTGTTGCTAGGCAGTTGCTATGGTGTTCTGGGTGGTTGCTAGGTAGTTGCTAGGGTATTCTTGGTGGTTGCTAGGCAGTTGCTAGGGTATTCTTGGTGGTTGCTAGGGCGTTGCTAGGTGGTTGCTAGGGTGTTCTGGGTGGTTGCTATGGTGTTGCTAGACAGTTGCTATCGTATTCTGGGTGGATGCTAGGGCGTTGCTAGGCAGTTGCTAGAGTGTTCTGGGTGGTTACTAGGCAGTTGCTAGGTGTTCTGGGTGGTTGCTAGGCAGTTGCTAGGGTGTTCTGGGTGGTTGCGAGTGCCTTATGTACGGCACTCGGCCTGCGGCCTCGTGCCTATGGCCGAATAGGCACAAGCATGGAGCAATTTCGCAAGGCCACGAGTGTAATATTGCTTTAATTTAAAAAAAAAAGCAGTTGCTAGGGTGTTCTGGGTGGTTGCGAGTGCCTTCAGTACGGCACTCGGCCTGCGGCCTCGTGCCTATGGCCGAATAGGCACCAGCATGGAGTGATTTCGGAAGGCCACGAGTGTAATATTGCTTTAAAAAATAAAAAAAAATAAAAAACTTTTTTTTTTTGGTATAGGGTGGTTGCTAGGGAGCTCTTAGTGGTTGCTAGGGTGCTGAAACTGGTTGCTAGGGTGTGGCTATGAAGATTTTAGGCCATTACTTATTGGCTGCTTGATAATATAAATCCTCTGAGGGAGAGAGAGAGGGAGAGACGCAGGGGTGTCAGGCCCTTTGGAGTCTGTGTGTGTGAAAACGGCAGTTGGGATTCAAATATTTTTAGAACTCCCAATGTAAAGTCAATGGGGACTTTTTTGGCCGCTTTTTCGTCCGCTGTGCGAACATCGTACACCCGATCGCTTAGAAAAGTCATAGCACACCTCTCCTCAATGAGCCGGTCGATTTGACACTTCACTCAGGGGTCTGTGACAAACGGTGCGGGGCGCATTACGCGCCAAACTTTGTCCAGAATAATAATAATAATAATAATAATAATAATAAGAATAATAAGAATAATAAGTATGAGCAATAACAATAGTGATGCCTTGCTTTCAGCAAGCACCACTAACTAGAATGTACATTTCCTGAAGAAAATGTGAAATGGTGCTTGCAGTGGCAAAACTCTCCACTCGGTTGCTAGGGTGTTGTACATGATTGCATACGAGCCAACACCCTAGCAATCATGTACAACACCCTAGCAACCGAGTGGAGAGGGTGTTGTACATGATTGCATACGAGCCAACAACCATGTCTGTACGATGTTGTGGAGCTGAAATATAGCTTCTATATGTTGCAATATGGTTTATATGTGGCTCTAAACGGTTGCTAGGGTGTTCTGGGTGGTTGCTAGGGTGTTTGTAGACAGTCACTAGGGTGTTCTGGGTGGTTGCTATGGTGTTGCTATGGTGTTGCTAGGTGGTTGCTAGGGTGTTCTGGGTGGTTGTTATGGTGTCGCTAGGCGGTTGCTAGGGTAATCTGGGTGGTTGCTAGGGTGTTCTGGGAGGTTGCTAGGGCGTTGCCAGGCGGTTGTTAGGGTGTTCTGGATGGTTGCTAGGCAGTTGCTAGGGTGTTCTGGGTGGTTGCTAGGGTGTTCTGGGTGGTCGCTATGGTGTCGCTAGGTGGTTGCTAGGGTAATCTGGGTGGTTGCTAGGGTGTTCTGGGAGGTTGCTAGGGCGTTGCTAGGCGGTTGCTAGGGTGTTCTGGATGGTTGCTAGGCAGTGGCTAGGGTGTTCTGGGTGGTTGCTATGGTGTTGCTAGGCGGTTGCTAGGGTATTCTGGGTGGTTGCTATGGTGTTGCTAGGCGGTTGCTAGGGTATTCTGGGTGGTTGCTAGGGCATTGCTAGGGTATTCTGGGTGGTTGCTAGGGTGTTCTGGGTGGTTGCTAGGGCGTTGCTAGGTGGTTGCTAGGGTATTCTGGGTGGTTGCTATGGTGTTGCTAGGCGGTTGCTAGGGTATTCTGGGTGGTTGCTAGGCGGTTGCTAGGGTATTATTGGTGGTTGCTAGGGCATTGCTAGGCGGTTGCTAGGGTGTTCTGGGTGGTTGCTATGGTGTTGCTAGGCAGTTGCTATGGTATTTTGGGTGGATGCTAGGGCGTTGCTAGGGTGTTCTGGGTGGTTGTTAGGCAGTTGCTAGGTGTTCTGGGGGGTTGCTAGACAGTTGCTAGGGGGTTCTGGGTGGTTGCTACGGTATTTTTGATGGTTACTAGAGCGTTTCTAGACGTTGCTAGGGTGTTCAGGATGGTTGCTAAGGTATTTGTTTTGTTGCTATGGTGTTACTAGGTGGTTGGTAGTTGTCAAAGATGGTTACTATGGAGTTTTTATAGAGTTATTAAAATATTTAATAACGAGTGCCTTTAGTACGGACCTCGGCCTACGGCCTCGTGCCTATGGCCGAATAAGCACAAGCATGGAGCAATATCGCAAGGCCACAAGTGTAATATTGCGTTAAAAAATACAAAAAAATCAAAAAACAATTTTTTTTTGTTTTAGGGTGGTTGCTAGGGAGCTCTTAGTGGTTGCTAGGGTGCTGAAACTGGTTGCTAGGGTGTAGCTATGAAGATTTTAGGCCATTACTTATTGGCTGCTTGATAATATAAATCCTCTGAGGGAGAGAGAGAGGGAGAGACGCAGGGGTGTCAGGCCCTTTGGAGTCTGTGTGTGTGAAAACGTCGGTTGGGATTCAAATATTTTTAGAACTCCCAATGTAAAGTCAATGGGGACTTTTTTGGCCGCTTTTTCGTCCGCTGTGCGAACATCGTACACCCGATCGCTTAGAAAAGTCATAGCACACCTCTCCTCAATGAGCCGGTCGATTTGACACCTCACTCAGGAGCCTGTGACAAACGGTGCGGGGCGCATTATGCGCCAAACTTTTGTCCAGAATAATAATAATAAGAAGAACTAGAATGTACATTTCCTGAAGAAAATGTGAAGTGGTGCTTGCAGTGGCAAAACTCTCCACTTGGTTGCTAGGGTGTTGTACATGATTGCATTCGAGCCAACAACCATGTCTGTACGATGTTGTGGAGCTGAAATATGGCTTCTATATGTTGCAATATGGTTGCTAGGTGGCTCTAAACGGTTGCTAGGGTGTGAATTCAGTTACCATGGTGATAGTTACAGACTGTTTCCCAACCAAAACAAAACAGCCAACCCCCATCTCTATACGATGTTCTGATGCAGAGACATGGGTCTTGATAAACGGTTGTTAGGGTCCTCTGTTTGGTTGCTAAGGAGCGGCTTGGCAGCTGCCAATCATGAAACTGCAAAGGCTTCTTGTCAGTATGAATGATTCAAACCAAATCCCATGCCTCTGTGACATTCAGAATGGAAGATATCCCTCTTTGGATTTTGGTTGCTAGGGTTCTCTGTTTGGCTGCTATGGATTTGCTTGACAGCTGCCAATGATTAAACTGCAAAGGCTTCTTGTCACTATGAATGATATAAACCAACTCCCATGCCTCTGTGACTTTCAGAATGTAAGATATCCCTCTTTGTATTTTGGTTGCTAGGGTTCTCTGTTTGGTTGCTATGGATTTGCTTGACAGCTGCCAATGATGAAACTGCAAAGTCTGCTTGTCAGTATGAATGATATAAACCAACTCCCATGCCTCTGTGACATTCAGAATGGAAGATATCCCTCTATGGTTTTGGTTGCTAAGGTGCTCGACAATGGTTGCTAAGGAGTGGCTTGGCAGCTGCCAATGATGAAACTGCAAAGGCTTCTTGTCACTATGAATGATATAATCCAACTCCCATGCCTCTGTGACATTCAGAATGGAAGATATCCCTCTTTGGATTTTGGTTGCTAGGGTTCTTTGTTTGTTTGCTATGGAGTTGATTGGCAGCTGCTAATGATGAAACTGCAAAGGCTTCTTGTCAGTATTAATGATATAAACCAACCCCCATCTCTATACGATGTTCTGACGCAGAGATATAGGTCTTGCAAAACGGTTGCTAGGGAACTCTGTTTGGTTGCTAGGGAGTGGCTTGGCAGCTGCCAATCATGAAACCCCAAAGGCTTCTTGTCACTATGAATGATATAAACCAACCCCCATCTCTATACAATGTTCTGATACAGAGATAGAGGTATTGCTAAATAGTTGCTAGGGTACTCTGTTTGGTTGCTATGGAGTGGTTTGGCAGCTGCCAATGATGAAACTCCAAAGGCTGCTTGTCAGTATGTATGGTATAAACCAGCTCCCATGCCTCTGTGACATTCAGAATAGAAGATATCCCTCTTTGGAATTTGGTTGCTAGGGTACTCTTGTTTGGTTGCTATGGAGTTACTTGACAGCTGCCAATGATGAAACTGCAAAGGCTTCTTGTCACTATGAATGATATAAACCAACTCCCATTCCTCTGTGACATTCAGAATGGAAGATATCCCTCTAGGATTTTGGTTGCTAAGGTGCTCGACAATGGTTGCTAGGGAGGGGCTAGGAAGAGTGAAGGTGATTCATGATTGGCTGTTTGCTGCCCCAAGTCAAACGAGACCACCCTCAAGTTTCTATGACAATTCAGTCCGGAGATATCCCTTTGAACTCTTTCAATGGAAGTCTATGGGACTTGTTGCTAAGGTGCTCTAAATGGTTGCTAGGGCGTGGCTTGATAGCTTCACAATGATCCTGAGAGACTGATTGGTCGTCTGAATGAAATGAGCCCCCCCCTTGTCTCTATGACACTGTGATCCAGAGCTACGTTCATTACAAAATCCCTATGCAATTTACCATAGTAGGAAAAGCATGTGTGTTTCACGGGACATTCCTTCCCCATAGTAAGTCAATGGGGCAACTTTGGGACGCTCCTGCCCCCCAGGGGTGCAACTTTTACCCCATTGTGAGGTATGTTCTTACAGAGCCTGTCAGCCTCTTCAAATGTGGCAAATCACACGTTTCTGCGAAATCCTCGCTCCGAGCTACGAGTGCTCAAAGTTCGTTGCAATGTTAAGTCAATGGAACTTTTTGGGCCGCTTTTTCGCCCCTGGGGTGAACACCGCACCCCCGATCACTTATAAAAGTCATAGCACACCTCTCCTCAATAAGCCGGTCGATTTGACACCTCATTCATGGGTCTGTGACAAACGGTGCGGGGCGAGTTACGCGCCAAACTTTTGTGTGGAAGAATAATAATAAAAAGAATAATAAGTATGAGCAATAACAATAGTGATGCCTTGCTTTCAGCAAGCACCACTAATAATAAGTATGCAAGAGAACACTAATGATGCCTTGCTTTCAGCAAGCACCATTAACTAGAATGTACATTTCCTGAAGAAAATGTGAAATGGTGCTTGCAGTGGCAAAACTCTCCACTCGGTTGCTAGGGTGTTGTACATGATTGCATACGAGCCAACAACCATGTCTGTACGATGTTGTGGAGCTGAAATATAGCTTCTATATGTTGCAATATGGTTTATATGTGGCTCTAAATGGTTGCTAGGGTGTTCCGGGTGGTTGCTAGGCAATTTCTAGGGTATTCTTGGTGGTTGCTTGGCAGTTGCTAGGGTGTTCTGGGTGGTTGCTATGGTGTTGCTAAGCAGTTGCTAAGGTGTTCTGGTTGGTTGCTAGGCCGTTGCTAGTGTATTCTTGGTGGTTGCTAGGGTGTTGCTAGGTGGTTGCTAGGGTGTTCTGGGTGGTTGCTATGGTGTTGCTAGGCGGTTGCTAGGGTATTCTGGGTGGTTGCTAGGGCGTTGTTAGGCAGTTGCTAGGGTGTTCTGGGTGGTTGCTAGGTGGTTGTTAGGCAGTTGCTATGGTATTCTGGGTGGTTGCTAGGCAGTTGCTAGGGTGTTCTGGGTGGTTGCTAGGTAGTTGCTAGGGTATTCTTGGTGGTTGCTAGGCAGTTGCTAGGTGGTTGCTAGGGTGTTCTGGGTGGTTGCTAGGACGTTGCTAGGCAGTTGCTAGGGTTTTCTGGGTGGTTGCTAGGGTCTATGGTGTTGCTAAGCAGTTGCTAAGGTGTTCTGGTTGGTTGCTAGGCGGTTGCTAGGGTATTCTTGGTGGTTGCTAGGGTGTTGCTAGAGCGTTCTGGGTGGTTGCTAGGGCGTTGCTAGGGTGTTCTGGGTGGTTGCTAGGCAGTTGCTAGGGTGTTCTGGGTGGTTGCTAGGGCGTTGCTAGGCAGTTGCTAGGGTATTCTGGGTGGTTGCTAGGCAGTTGCTAGGCAGTTGCTAGGGTGTTCCGGGTGGTTGCTAGGGTATTCTTGGTGGTTGCTAGGCAGTTGCTAGGTGGTTGCTAGGGTGTTCTGGGTGGTTGCTATGGTGTTGCTAGGCAGTTGCTATGGTATTCTGGGTGGATGCTAGGGCGTTGCTAGGCAGTTGCTAGGGTGTTCTGGGTGGTTGCTAAGCAGTTGCTAGGTGTTCTGGGTGGTTGCTAGGCAGTTGCTAGGGTGTTCTGGGTGGTTGCTAAGCAGTTGCTAGGTGTTCTGGGTGGTTGCTAGGCAGTTGCTAGGGTGTTCAGGGTGGTTGCTAAGGTATTTTTGGTAGTTGCTATGGTGTTACTAGGTGGCTAGTAGTTGTCAAAGATGGTTACTATGGAGTTTTTATAGAGTTCTTAAAATCTTTAATAACGAGTGCCTTCAGTACGGCACTCGGCCTGCGGCCTCGTGCCTATGGCCGAATAGGCACAAGCATGGAGCAATATTGCAAGGCCACGAGTGTAATATTGCGTTAAAAAATACAAAAAAATGTAAAAAACATATTTTTTTTGGTTTAGGGTGGTTGCTAGGGAGCTCTTAGTGGTTGCTAGGGTGCTGAAACTGGTTGCTAGGGTGTGGCTATGAAGATTTTAGGCCATTACTTATTGGCTGCTTGATAATATAAATCCTCTGAGGGAGAGAGAGAGGGAGAGACGCAGGGGTGTCAGGCCCTTTGGAGTCTGTGTGTGTGAAAACGGCAGTTGGGATTCAAATGTTTTTAGAACTCCCAATGTAAAGTCAATGGGGACTTTTTTGGCCGCTTTTTCGTCCGCTGTGCGAACATCGTACACCCGATCGCTTAGAAAAGTCATAGCACACCTCTCCTCAATGAGCCGGTCGATTTGATGCCTCACTCAGGGGTCTGAGACAAACATGCGGGGCGCATTACGCGCCGAAAAGTTGTCCAGAATAATAATAATAATAACTAGAATGTACATTTCCTGAAGAAAATGTGAAGTGGTGCTTGCAGTGGCAAAACTCGCCACTCGGTAGGGTGCTAGGGTGTTGTACATGATTGCATACGAGCCAACAACCATGTCTGTACGATGTTGTGGAGCTGAAATATGGCTTCTATATGTTGCAATATGGTTGCTAGGTGGCTCTAAATGGTTGCTAGGGTGTGAATACACAGTTACCATGGTGATATTTACAGACTGTTTTACAACTGAAACTAATGAGCCAACCCCCATCTCTGTACAATATTCTGATGCAGAGATATACGTTTTGCTAAACGGTTGCTAGGGTACTCTGTTTGGTTGCTAGGGTGTAGCTTGGCAGCTGCCAATCATGAAACTCCAAAGGCTGCTTGTCAGTATGAATGATATAATCCAACTCACATGCCTCTGTGACATACAGAGTGGAAGATATCCCTCTTTGGATTTTGGTTACTAGTGTACTCTATTTGGTTGCTAGGGAGTGGCTTGGCAGCTGGCAGTCATGAAACTCCAAAGGCTGCTTGTCAGTATGAATGATATAATCCAACTCCCATGCCTCTGTGACATACAGAATGGAAGATATCCCTCTTTGGATTTTGGTTGCTAGGGTACTCTATTTGGTTGCTAGCGAGTGGCTTGTCAGCTGCCAATCATGAAACTCCAAAGGCTTCTTGTCACTATGAATGATATAAACCAACTCCCATGCCTCTGCGACATTCAGAATGGAAGATATGCCTCTTTGGATTTTGGTTGCTAGGGTACTCTGTTTGGTTGCTAGGGAGTGGCTTGTCAGCTGTCAATGATGAAATTCCAAAAGCTTCTTGTCAGTATGAATGATATAATCCAACTCCCACGCCTCTGTGACATTCAGAATTGAAGATATGCCTCTTTGGATTTTGGCTGCTAGGGTACTCTTTTTGGTTGCTATGGAGTTACTTGGCAGCTGCCAATGATGCAATTCCAAAGGCTTCTTGTCACTATGAATGATATAAACCAACTCCCATGCCTCTGTGACATTCAGAATGGAAGATATCCCTCTTTGGATTTTGGTTGCTAGGGTACTCTGTTTGGTTGCTAGGGAGAGTCTTGGCAGCTGCCAATCATGAAACTCAAAGGCTGCTTGTCAATATGAAGGATTTAAACCAACTCCCATGCCTCTGCGACATTCAGAATGGAAGATATCCCTCTTTGGATTTTGGTTGCTAGGGTACTCTGTTTGGTTGCTAGGGAGTGGCTTGTCAGCTGCCAATGATGAAATTCCAAAGGCTTCTTGTCACTATGAATGATATAAACCAACTCCCATGCCTCTGTGACATTCAGAATGGAAGATATCCCTCTTTGGATTTTGGTTGCTAGGGTACTCTGTTTGGTTGCTAGGGAGTGGCTTGTCAGCTGCCAATCATGAAACTCCAAAGGCTTCTTGTCACTATGAATGATATAAACCAACTCCCATGCCTCTGTGACATTCAGAATGGAAGATATCCCTCTTTGGATTTTGGTTGCTAAGGTGCTCGACAATGGTTGCTAGGGAGGGGCTTGGAAGTGTTGAGGTGATTCATGATTGGCTGTTTGCTGCCCCGAGTCAAATGAGACCACCCCCATGTTTCTATGACAATTCAGTCTGGAGATATCTTTTTGAACTCTTTCAATGGAAGTCTATGGAACTTGTTGCTAAGGGGCTCTAAATGGTTGCTAGGGCGTGGCTTGATAGCTTCACAATGATCCTGAGAGACTGATTGGTCGTCTGAGTAAAATGAGCCCTCCCCCTTGTCTCTATGACACTGTGATCCAGAGCTACGTTCAATACAAAGTCCCTATGCAATTTACCATAGTAGGAAAAGCATGTGTGTTTCACGGGACGTTCCTTCCCCATAGTAAGTCAATGGGGCAACTTTGGGCATCTCCTGCCCCCCAGGGGTGCAACTTTTACCCCATTGTGAGGTATGTTCTTACAGAGCCTGTCAGCCTCTTCAAATGTGGCAAATCACACGTTTCTGCGACATCCTCGCTCAGAGCTATGACTCGTCAAAGTTTTTTGCAATGTTAAGTCTATGCGTTTTTTTCGGCCCGTTTTTCGCCCCTGGGGCGAACACCGTACCCCCGATCGCTTATAAAAGTCATAGCACACCTCTCCTCAATGAGCCGGTCGATTTGACACCTCATTCATGGGTCTGTGACAAACGGTGCGGGGCGAGTTACGCGCCGAAAAAAAAGTGGAATAAAAAAAATAATAATAATAAGTATGGAGGATAACAATAGTGATGCCTTGCTTTCAGCAAGCACCACTAACTAGAATGTACATTTCCTGAAGAAAATGTGAAGTGGTGCTTGCAGTGGCAAAACTCGCCACTCGGTTGCTAGGGTGTTGTACATGATTGCATACGAGCCAACAACCATGTCTGTACGATTTTGTGGAGCTGAAATATGGCTTCTATGTGTTGCAATATGGTTGCTAGGTGGCTCTAAATGGTTGCTAGGGTGTGAACACACAGTTACCAGGTTGATATTTACAGACTGTTTTCCAACTGAAACTAATGAGCCAACTCCCATCTCTATACGATGTTCTGATGCAGAGATATACGTTTTGCTAAACAGTTGCTAGGGTACTCTATTTGGTTGCTAGCGAGTGGCCTGTCAGCTGCCAATCATGAAACTCCAAAGGCTTCTTGTCACTATGAATGATATAAACCAACTCCCATGCCTCTGCGACATTCAGAATGGAAGATATGCCTCTTTGGATTTTGGTTGCTAGCGTACTCTGTTTGGTTGCTATGTAGTTACTTGGCAGCTGCCAATGATGCAATTCCAAAGGCTTCTTGTCACTATGAATGATATAAACCAACTCCCATGCCTCTGTGACATTCAGAATGGAAGATATCCCTCTTTGGATTTTGGTTGCTAGGGTACTCTGTTTGGTTGCTATGGAGTTGCTTGGTAGCTGCCAATGATGAAACTGCAAAGGCTTCTTGTTATTATGAATGATATAAACCGACTCCCATGCTTCTATGACATTCAGAGTGGAAGATATCCCTCTTTGGATGTTGGTTGCTAGGGTACTCTGTTTGGTTGCTAGGGAGTGGCTTGGCAGCTTCCAATCATGAAACTCCAAAGGCTGCTTGTCAGTATGAATGATATAAACCAACTCCCATGCCTCTGTGACATTCAGAGTGGAAGATATCCCTCTTTGAATTTTGGTTGCTAGGGTAACCTGTTTGGTTGCTATGGAGTTGCTTGACAGCTGCCAATGATGAAACTGCAAAGGCTTCTTGTCATTATGAATGATATAAACCAACTCCCATGCCTCTGTGACATTCAGAATATAAGATATCCCTCTTTGGATTTTGGTTGCTAAGTTGCTCGACAATGGTTGCTAGGGAGGGGTTAGGAGGTGTTGAGGTGATTCATGACTGGCTTTTTGCTGCCCCGAGTCAAATGAGACCACCCCCATTTTTCTATGACAATTCAGTCCGGAGATATCCCTTTTATCTCTTTCAATGGAAGTCTATGGGACTTGTTGCTAAGGTGCTCTAAATGGTTGCTAGGGCATGGCTTGATAGCTTCACAATGATCCTGAGAGACTGATTGGTCATCTGAGAGAAATGAGACCGCCCCCTTGTCTCTATGACATTGTGATCCAGAGCTATGTGCAATACAAAATCCCTATGCAATTTACCATAGTAGGAAAAGCATGTGTGTTTCATGGGACGTTTCTTCCCCATAGTAAGTCAATGGGGCAACTTTGGGCAGCTCCTGCCCCCCAGGGGTGCAACTTTTACCCCATTGTGATGTATGTTCTTACAGAGCCTGTCAGCCTCTTCAAATGTGGCAAATTACATGTTTCTGCGACATCCTCGCTCAGAGCTATGACTTGTCAAAGTTTTTTGCAATGTTAAGTCTATGCGTTTTTTTCGGCCCGTTTTTCGCCCATGGGGCGAACACCGTACCCCCGATCGCTTATAAAAGTCATAGCACACCTCTGCTCAATGAGCCGGTCGATTTGACACCTCATTCATGGGTCTGTGACAAACGGTGCGGGGCGAGTTACGCGCCGAAAAAAAAGTGGAATAAAAAAAATAATAATAATAAGTATGGAGGATAACAATAGTGATGCCTTGCTTTCAGCAAGCACCACTAATAATAATAATAACTAGAATGTACATTTCCTGAAGAAAATGTGAAGTGGTGCTTGCAGTGGCAAAACTCGCCACTCGGTTGCTAGAGTGTGGTACATGATTGCATACAAGTCAACAAACATGTCTGTATGATGTTCTGGTGCTGAGATATGGCTTATTCATGTTGTTCAGGTGGTTGCTAGGGTGTTCTGTGTGGTTGCTATGGTGTTGCTAGGCGGTTGCTATGGAGTTGCTAGGTGGTTGCTAGGGTATTCTGGGTGGTTGCTATGATGTTGCTAGGCGGTTGCTAGGGTATTCTGGGTGGTTGCAAGGACGTTGCTAGGCAGTTGCTAGGGTTTTCTGGGTGGTTGCTATGGTGTTGCTAGGTGGTTGCTAGGGTATTCTGGGTGGTTGCTATGGTGTTGCTAGGCGGTTGCTAGGGTATTCTGGGTGGTTGCTAGGACGTTGCTAGGCAGTTGCTAGGGTTTTCTGGGTGGTTGCTATGGTGTTGCTAGGTGGTTGCTAGGGTATTCTGGGTGGTTGCTAGGCTGTTGCTAGGCGGTTGCTAGGGTATTCTGGGTGGTTGCTAGGCGGTTGCTAGGGTATTCTTGGTGGTTGCTAGGGTGTTCTGGGTGGTTGCTATGGTGTTGCTAGGTGGTTGCTAGGGTATTCTGGGTGGTTGCTAGGCTGTTGCTAGGGTATTCTTGGTGGTTGCTAGGGCGTTGCTAGGTGGTTGCTAGGGTTTTCTGGGTGGTTGCTATGGTGTTGCTAGGCAGTTGCTATGGTATTTTGGGTGGATGCTAGGGCGTTGCTAGGCAGTTGCTAGGGTGTTCTGGGTGGTTGCTAGGCAGTTGCTAGGTGTTCTGGGGGGTTGCTAGACAGTTGCTAGGGTGTTCTGGGTGGTTGCTACGGTATTTTTGGTGGTTACTAGAGCGTTTCTAGACGTTGCTAGGGTGTTCAGGATGGTTGCTAAGGTATTTTTTTTAGTTGCTATGGTGTTACTAGGTGGTTGGTAGTTGTCAAAGATGGTTACTATGGAGTTTTTATAGAGTTATTAAAATCTTTAATAACAAGTGCCTTCAGTACGGCACTCGGCCTGCGGCCTCGTGCCTATGGCCGAATAGGCACAAGCATGGAGCAATATCGCAAGGCCACGAGTGTAATATTGCGTTAAAAAATACAAAAAAATGTAAAAAATTGTTTTTTTTGGTTTAGGGTGGTTGTTAGGGAGCTCTTAGTGGTTGCTAGGGTGCTGAAACTGGTTGCTATGGTGTGGCTATGAAGATTTTAGGCCATTACTTATTGATTGCTTGATAATATAAATCCTCTGAGGGAGAGAGAGAGGGAGAGACGCAGGGGTGTCAGGCCCTTTGGAGTCTGTGTGTGTGAAAACGTCGGTTTGGATTTGAATTTTTTGGAATGCCCAATGTTAAGTCAATGGGACTTTTTTGGCCGCTTTTTCGTCCGACGTGCGAACATCGTACACCCGATCGCTTAGAAAAGATATAGCACACCTCTCCTAAATGAGCCGGTCGATTTGACACCTCACTCAGGGGTCCGAGACAAACGGTGCGGGGCGCATTACGCGCCAAACTTTTGTCCGGAATAATAATAATAAGAACTAGATGCGAAAGTTCGTCGAGACAAACTTTGAAGTTGGCTTGAGAAAGTTTGGACCAGAACGTTTTTTGCTAGGCGGTTGCTAGGATGTTATGGGTGGTCGCTATGGTGTTGCTAGGCGGTTGCTAGGGTATTCTGGGTGTTTGCTAGGCGGTTGCTAGGGTGTTCTGGGTGGTTGCTAGGGTATTTTGGGTGGTTACTAGGGTGTTCTGGGTGGTTGCTAGGCGGTTGCTAGGGTGTTTTGGGTGGTTGCTATGGTGTTGCTAGGTGGTTGCTAGGGTGTTTTGGGTGGTTGCTAGGCGGTTGCTAGGGTGTTCTGGGTGGTTGCTATGGTGTTGCTAGGCGGTTGCTAGGGTGTTCTGAGTGGTTACTATGGTGTTGCTAGGCGGTTGCTAGGGTATTCTTGGTGGTTGCTAGGCGGTTGCTAGGGTGTTCTGGGTGGTTGATATGGTGTTGCTAGGCGGTTGCTAAGGTATTCTGGGTGGTTGCTAGGCGGTTGCTAGGGTGTTCTGAGTGGTTGCTATGCTGTTGCTAGGGTGTTCTGGGTGGTTGCTAGGCGGTTGCTAGGGTGTTCTGGGTGGTTGCTATGGTGTTGCTAGGCGGTTGCTAGGGTATTCTGGGTGGTTGCTAGGCGGTTGCTAGGGTGTTCTAGGTGGTTGCTATGGTGTTGCTAGGCGGTTGCTAGGGTGTTCTGAGTGGTTGCTATGGTGTTGCTAGGCGGTTGCTAGGGTATTCTGGGTGGTTGCTATGGTGTTGCTAGGCGGTTGCTAGGGTGTTCTGGTTGGTTGCTAGGCGGTTGCTAGGGTGTTGTTAGGCGGTTGCTAGGGTGTTCTGTGTGGTTGCTATGGTGTTGCTAGGCGGTTGCTAAGGTATTCTGGGTGGTTGCTAGGCGGTTGCTAGGTGGTTGCTAGGGTGTTCTGGGTGGTTGCTATGGTGTTGCTAGGTGGTTGCTAGGGTGTTCTGGGTGGTTGCTAGGCGGTTGCTAGGGTGTTCTGGGTGGTTGCTATGGTGTTGCTAAGGTATTCTGGGTGGTTGCTAGGCAGTTGCTAGGCGGTTGCTAGGGTATTCTGGGTGGTTGCTAGGCAGTTGCTAGGGTGTTCTGGGTCGTTGCTATGGTGTTGCTAGGTGGTTGCTAGGGTATTCTGGGTGGTTGCTAGGCAGTTGCTAGGGTGTTCTGGGTGGTTGCTATGGTGTTGCTAGGTGGTTGCTAGGGTGTTCTGGGTGGTTGCTATGGTGTTGCTAGGTGGTTGGTAGTTGTCACAGATGGTTACTATGGAGTTTTGACATAGTTGTTTGCATGATCTTGGCATGATTTAGCACTTAACTAATCGCTATTAGCATGTAGCTATTCACTGCTAGCATGTATAGCATGTTGGAAGTGCTGTTTGCTAGCATGAGTCAAAAGAGCCAAACCTAATCTCTATACGATGTTCTGATACAGAAATATAGGTCTTGCAAAACGGTTGCTAGGGTACTCAAGTTTGGTTGCTATGGAGTTGCTTGGGAGCTGGGAGCTTTAAACGTAAGAAGTTTAAAGTGGTTTGAAGTTTAAAGTAGTTTACAGTAGTTTGAAGTTTATGACAGATAAGTTAATAGATAGATAAACACACACACACACACACACACACACACACACTAACTCGCTCACACACTCACTCAGACACACACACACACACTCAAGAGTTTATGAGTTTAGAGTTTATAAGTGTATGAGTTTTTGAGTTTTGAGTTTATAAGTTTAAATGAGTTTAGAGTTTATAAGTTTAAATGAGTTTAATAGTTCAGAATTTATTAATTTATGAGTTTAATAGTTTATAAGTCTATGAATTCATGAGTTTATAAGTTAATTAGTTAATCTCATACACTTATTCTAATTATAAGTGTATGAGTTTAGAGTTTATTAGTTTAAATGAGTCTCAATGGCTCATATAGCATATAGAACGGCAGTTTGGTTTAGTCTTCAAGGTGTTTAGATTTAAATTTTCGACATACACACACACACAAGCACGCACGCACAGACTCTCACTCTCTCTCACACACACACACACACACACACTCACTAACTCACTCACACACACACAGACAAGCTCATTAACACACACACACACACACACACACACACACACACACACTAACTCGCTCACACACTCACTCAGACACACACACACACACACTCAAGAGTTTATGAGTTTAGAGTTTATAAGTGTATGAGTTTTTGAGTTTTGAGTTTAAGTTTAAATGAGTTTAGAGTTTAAGTTTAAATGAGTGTAGAGTGAGTGTGTGTGTGTGTGTGTGTGTGTGTGTGTGTGTGTGTGTGTGTGTGTGTGTGTGTGTGTGTGTGTGTGTGTGTGTGTTCACACACACACACACACACACACTCAGAGTTTATGAGTTTAGAGTTTATAAGTGTATAAATGCATGAGTTTATAAGTGTACAAGTTTTTGAGTTTAGTTTATAAGTTTAATTGAGTTTTGAGTTTATAAGTTTAAATGAGTTTAGAGTTTATATGTGTAAATGAGTTTAAAGAGTTCAGAGTTTATTAATTTATGAGTTTAAGAGTTCATAAGTCTATGAATTCATGAGTTTATAAGTTAATTAGTTTATAAGTGTATGAGTTTAGAGTTCATTAGTTTAAATGAGTCTCAATGGCTCTTATAGTATATAGAATGGCAGTTTGGTTTAGTCTTCAAGGTGTTTAGATTTAAATTTTTGTCGGTTGGTGAGTTTGAATCTAAATTTGAATTTTTTAGAACTCCCCAATGCAAGTCAATGGGAGTTTTTCCGAGTTTTGATCGTCATTCTTAGGAAAACCGTAAGTCCGATCAGTCTGAAAAGATATAGCACACTTGGTCAGATCAGTTTGAGTGTCTGAGCCGAGTTTGGAGTATGTAGAGTTAAAGCTCTAGGAGGAGTTTCATATAGAAATTTTAGTCTCGGAATAATAATAATAACTAGAATGTACATTTCCTGAAGAAAATGTGAAGTGGTGCTTGCAGTAGCAAAATTCGCCACTGGGCAGATGCTAACACAATTACCATGTTGTGATACCATGATATACCACGTTTTAGCATTATTTACCACGATTTACCATGATTATAAGATGATTTACTACGATTTACCACATTCCAGCATGATTTACTATGATTAACATGTTGTTAGAATGATGCTACCATGATTAGCATGTTGTTAACATGATTAGCATCTTGGTCGCATGATGCCAGCTTGATTAGCATGTTGGTAGCATGATGCTAGCATGATTAGCATGTTGCTAGCATGCTTTTAACAAGATGGCCGAATAGGCACCAGCATGGAGTGATTTCGGAAGGCCACGAGTGTAATATTGCTTTAAAAAATACAAAAAAATAAAAAACTTTTTTTTTTTGGTATAGGGTGGTTGCTAGGGAGCTCTTAGTGGTTGCTAGGGTGCTGAAACTGGTTGCTAGGGTGTGGCTATGAAGATTTTAGGCCATTACTTATTGGCTGCTTGATAATATAAATCCTCTGAGGGAGAGAGAGAGGGAGAGACGCAGGGGTGTCAGGCCCTTTGGAGTCTGTGTGTGTGAAAACGGCAGTTGGGATTCAAATATTTTTAGAACTCCCAATGTAAAGTCAATGGGGACTTTTTTGGCCGCTTTTTCGTCCGCTGTGCGAACATCGTACACCCGATCGCTTAGAAAAGTCATAGCACACCTCTCCTCAATGAGCCGGTCGATTTGACACCTCACTCAGGGGTCTGTGACAAACGGTGCGGGGCGCATTACGCGCCAAACTTTGTCCAGAATAATAATAATAACTAGAATGTACATTTCCTGAAGAAAATGTGAAGTGGTGCTTGCAGTGGCAAAACTCGCCACTCGGTAAGGTGCTAGGGTGTTGTACATGATTGCATACGAGCCAACAACCATATCTGTACGATGTTGTGGAGCTGAAATATGGCTTCTATATGTTGCAATATGGTTGCTAGGTGGCTCTAAATGGTTGCTAGGATGTGAATACACAGTTACCATGGTGATATTTACACACTGTTTTACAACTGAAACTAATGAGCCAACCCCCATCTCTATACAATATTCTGATGCAGAGATGTAGGTCTTGTAAAATGGTTGCTAGGGTACTCTGTTTGGTTGCTATGGAGTTGCTTGGCAGCTGCTAATGATGAAACTGCAAAGGCTTCTTGTCAGTATGAATGATATAAACCAACTCCCATCTCTATACGATGTTCTGATGCAGAGATATACGTTTTGCTAAACGGTTGCTAGGGTACTCTGTTTGGTTGCTAGGGAGTAGCTTGTCAGCTGCCAATCATGAAACTCCAAAGGCTTCTTGTCACTATGAATGATATAAACCAACTCCCATGCCTCTGCGACATTCAGAATGGAAGATATCCCTCTTTGGATTTTGGTTGCTAGGGTACTCTGTTTGGTTGCTATGGAGTTACTTGGCAGCTGCCAATGATGAAATTCCAAAGGCTTCTTGTCAGTATGAATGATATAAACCAACTCCCATGCCTCTGTGACATTCAGAATGGAAGATATCCCTCTTTGGATTTTGGTTGCTAGGGTACTCTGTTTGGTTGCTAGGGAGTAGCTTGTCAGCTGCCAATCATGAAACTCCAAAGGCTGCTTGTCAGTATGAATGATATAAACCAACTCCCATGCCTCTGCGACATTCAGAATGGAAGATATCCCTCTTTGGATTTTGGTTGCTAGGGTACTCTGTTTGGTTGCTAGGGAGTGGCTTGTCAGCTGCCAATCATGAAACTCCAAAGACTTCTTGTCAGTATGAATGATATAAACCAACTCCCATGTCTCTGTAACATTCAGAATGGAAGATATGCCTCTTTGGATTTTGGTTGCTAGGGTACTCTGTTTGGTTGCTATGGAGTTACTTGGCAGCTACCAATGATGAAACTCCAAAGGCTTCTTGTCAGTATGAATGATATAAACCAACTCCCATGCCTCTGTGACATTCAGAATGGAATATATCCCTCTTTGGATTTTGGTTGCTAAGGTGCTCGACAATGGTTGCTAGGGAGGGGCTTGGAAGTATTGAGGTGATTCATGATTGGCTGTTTGCTGCCCCGAGTCAAATGAGACCACCCCCATGTTTCTATGACAATTCAGTCTGGAGATATCTCTTTGAACTCTTTCAATGGAAGTCTATGGAACTTGTTGCTAAGGGGCTCTAAATGGTTGCTAGGGCGTGGCTTGATAGCTTCACAATGATCCTGAGAGACTGATTGGTCGTCTGAGTAAAATGAGCCCTCCTCCTTGTCTCTATGACACTGTGATCCAGAGCTACGTTCAATACAAAGTCCCTATGCAATTTACCATAGTAGGAAAAGCATGTGTGTTTCACGGGACGTTCCTTCCCCATAGTAAGTCAATGGGGCAACTTTGGGCATCTCCTGCCCCCCAGGGGTGCAACTTTTACCCCGTTGTGAGGTATGTTCTTACAGAGCCTGTCAGCCTCTTCAAATGTGGCAAATCACACGTTTCTGCGAAATCCTCGCTCAGAGCTACGTGTGGTCAAAGTTCGTCGCAATGTTAAGTCAATGGGACTTTTTTGGGCGCTTTTTCGCCCCTGGGGTGAACACCGCACCCCCGATCGCTTATAAAAGTCATAGCACACCTCTCCTCAATGAGCCGGTCGATTTGACACCTCATTCATGGGTCTGAGACAAACGGTGCGGGGCGAGTTACGCGCCAAACTTTTGTCCAGAACAATAAGAAGAAGAAGAAGAATAATAAGTATGAGCAATAACAATAGTGATGCCTTGCTTTCAGCAAGCACCACTAACTAGAATGTACATTTCCTGAAGAAAATGTGAAGTGGTGCTTGCAGTGGCAAAACTCGCCACTCGGTTGCTAGGGTGTTGTACATGTTTGCATTCGAGCCAACAACCATGTCTGTACGATGTTGTGGAGCTGAAATATGGCTTCTATATGTTGCAATATGGTTGCTAGGTGGCTCTAAATGGTTGCTAGGGTGTGAATACACAGTTACCATGGTGATATTTACAGGCTGTTTTACAACTGAAACTAATGAGCCAACCCCCATCTCTATACAATATTCTGATGCAGAGATGTAGGTCTTGTAAAATGGTTGCTAGGGTACTCTGTTTGGTTGCTATGGAGATGCTTGTCAGCGGCTAATGATGAAACTACAAAGGCTTCTTGTTAGCATGAATGATATAAACCAACTCCCATCTCTATACGATGTTCTGATGCAGAGATATACGATTTGCTAAACGGTTGCTAGGGTACTCTATTTGGTTGCTAGCGAGTGGCTTGTCAGCTGCCAATCATGAAACTCCAAAGGCTTCTTGTCACTATGAATGATATAAACCAACTCCCATGCCTCTGCGACATTCAGAATGGAAGATATGCCTCTTTGGATTTTGGTTGCTAGGGTACTCTGTTTGGTTGCTAGGGAGTGGCTTGTCAGCTGTCAATGATGAAATTCCAAAGGCTTCTTGTCATTATGAATTATATAATCCAACTCCCATGCCTCTGTGACATTCAGAATGTAAGATATGCCTCTTTGGATTTTGGTTGCTAGGGTACTCTTTTTGGTTGCTATGGAGTTACTTGGCACCTGCCAATGATGCAATTCCAAAGGCTTCTTGTCACTATGAATGATATAAACCAACTCCCATGCCTCTGTGACATTCAGAATGGAAGATATCCCTCTTTGGATTGTTGTTGCTAAGGTGCTCGACAATGGTTGCTAGGGAGGGGCTAGGAAGTGTTGAGGTGATTTATGATTGGCCGTTTGCTGCCCTGAGTCAAACTTGTGTTAACCCCATCTCTTTATGATGTTCTGATGCAGAGATATAGGTCTTGCAAAATGGTTGCTAGGGTACTCTGTTTGGTTGCTAGGGAGTGGCTTGGCAGCTGCCAATCATGAAACTCCAAAGGCTGCTTGTCAGTATGTATGATATAAACCAACTCCCATGCCTCTGTGACATTCAGAATAGAAGATATCCCTCTTTGGATTGTTGTTGCTAAGGTGCTCGACAATGGTTGCTAGGGAGGGGCTAGGAAGTGTTGAGGTGATTTATGATTGGCCGTTTGCTGCCCTGAGTCAAACTTGTGTTAACCCCATCTCTTTATGATGTTCTGATGCAGAGATATAGGTCTTGCAAAATGGTTGCTAGGGTACTCTGTTTGGTTGCTAGGGAGTGGCTTGGCAGCTGCCAATCATGAAACTCCAAAGGCTGCTTGTCAGTATGTATGATATAAACCAACTCCCATGCCTCTGTGACATTCAGAATAGAAGATATCTCTCTATGAATTTTGGTTGCTAAGGTGCTCGACAATGGTTGCTAGGGAGGGGCTAGGAAGTGTTGAGGTGATTCATGATTGGCTGTTTGCTGCCCCGAGTCAAATGAGACCACCCCCATGTTTCTATGACAATTCAGTCCTGAGATATCCCTTTGATCTCTTTCAATGGAAGTCTATGGGACTTGTTGCTAAGGTGCTCTAAATGGTTGCTAGGGCGTGGCTTGATAGCTTCACAATGATCCTGAGAGACTGATTGGTCATCTGAGTAAGATGAGCCCTCCCCCTTGTCTCTATGACACTGTGATCCAGAGCTACGTTCATTACAAAATCCCTATGCAATTTACCATAGTAGGAAAAGCATGTGTGTTTCACGGGACATTCCTTCCCCATAGTAAGTCAATGGGACAACTTTGGGACGCTCCTGCCCCCCAGGGGTGCAACTTTTACCCCATTGTGAGGTATGTTCTTACAGAGCCTGTCAGCCTCTTCAAATGTGGCAAATCACACGTTTCTGCAAAATCCTCGCTCAGAGCTATGAGTGCTCAAAGTTCGTCGCAATGTTAAGTCAATGGAACTTTTTGGGGCGCTTTTTCGCCCCTGGGGCGAACACCGCACCCCCGATCGCTTATAAAAGTCATAGCACACCTCTCCTCAATAAGCCGGTCGATTTGACACCTCATTCATGGGTCTGTGACAAACGGTGCGGGGCGAGTTACGCGCCAAACTTTTGTCCAGAACAATAAGAAGAAGAAGAAGAATAATAAGTATGAGCAATAACAATAGTGATGCCTTGCTTTCAGCAAGCACCACTAATAATAATAAGAATAATAAGTATGAGCAATAACAATAGTGATGCCTTGCTTTCAGCAAGCACCACTAACTAGATTAAAAAGTTCGTTGAGACAAACTTTAAGTTGGCTTGAGAAAGTTTGTACTGGAAAGTTTGAAGTTTAAAGTAGTTTGAAGATTAAAGTAGTTTGAAGTTTAATTTAGTTTAAAGTTTAATTTAGTTTAAAGTTTAAATTAGTCTAAAGTTTAAATTAGTTTGAAGTTTAAATTAGTTTGAAGTTTAAATTAGTTTGAAGTAAATTAGTTTAAAGTTGAAAGTAGTTTAAAGTTTAAATTAGTTTGAAGTTTAAATTAGCTTAAAGTTTTAATTAGTTTAAAGTTTAAAGTAGTTTAAAGTTAAAAAGTTGTTGGGGGTTTTCTAGTGGGTTGCTAAGGTGTTCTGGGTGGTTGCTATGGTGTTGCTAGGCGGTTGCTAAGGTATTTTGGCTGGTTGCTGGGGTGTTCGGGGTGGTTGCTAGGGTATTCTGGTTGGTTGCTAGGGTGTTGCTAAGCAGTTGCTAGGGTATTTTGGGTGGTTGCTATGGTGTTGCTAGGCGGTTGCTAAGGTATTTTGGGTGGTTGCTAGGGTGTTGCTAGGCGGTTGCTAGGGTATTCTGGTTGGTTGCTATGGTGTTGCTAGGTGGTTGCTAGGGTATTCTGGTTGGTTGCTAGGCGGTTACTAGGGTGTTCTGGGTGGTTGCTAGGGTGTTGCTAAGCGGTTGCTAGGGTATTTTGGGTGGTTGCTAGGGTGTTGCTAGGTGGTTGCTAAGGTATTTTGGGTGGTTGCTAGGGTGTTGTTAGGCGGTTGCTAGGGTGTTCTGGGTGGTTGCTATGCTGTTGCTAGGTGGTTGCTAGGGTATTCTGGTTGGTTGCTAAGCGGTTGCTAGGGTGTTGCTAAGCGGTTGCTAGGGTATGTTGGGTGGTTGCTATGGTGTTGCTAGGTGGTTGCTAAGGTATTTTGGCTGGTTGCTAGGGTGTTCGGGGTGGTTGCTCTGGTGTTGCTAGGTGGTTGCTAAGGTATTTTGGGTGGTTGCTAGGGTGTTGCTAGGCGGTTGCTAAGGTACTTTGTGTGGTTGCTAGGGTGTTGCTAGGTGGTTGCTAAGGTACTTTGTGGGGTTGCTAGGGTGTTGCTAGGCGGTTGCTAAGGTACTTTGTGTGGTTGCTAGGGTGTTCTGGGTGGTTGCTAGGCGGTTGCTAGGGTGTTCTGGGTGGTTGCTAGGTTGTTGCTAGGATGTTTTGGGTGGTTGCTATGGTGTTGCTAGGCGGTTGCTAGGGCATTCGGGGCGGTTGCTAAGGTATTTTGGGTGGTTTCTATGATGTTACTAGGTGGTAGGTAGTTGTCACAGATGGTTACTATGGAGTTTTTATAGAGTTCTTAGAATGATTTAGCACTTAACTAATCGCTATTAGCATGTAGCTATTCACTGCTAGCATGTGTAGCATGTTGGAAGTGCTGTTTGCTAGCATGAGTCAAAAGAGCCAAACCTCATCTCTGTACGATGTTCTGATACAGAGATATAGGTCTTGCAAAACGGTTGCTAGGGTACTCAAGTTTGGTTGCTATGGAGTTGCTTGGGAGCTGGAAGCTTTAAACTTAAGAAGTTTAAAGTGGTTTGAAGTTTAAAGTAGTTTACAAGTAAGGAGTTTAGAGTTTACAAGTTTAAATGAGTTTAGAGTTTAAGTTTAAATGAGTTTAGAGTGTGTGTGTGTGTGTGTGTGTGTGTGTGTGTGTGTGTGTTCAGAGTTTATGAGTTTAGAGTTTATAAGTGTATAAATTGATGAGTTTATAAGTGTAAGAGTTTTTGAGTTTAGAGTTTATAAGTTTTAAATGAGTTTAGAGTTTATAAGTTTAAATGAGTTTAAGAGTTCAGAGTTTATTAATTTATGAGTTTTAGAGTTCATAAGTCTATGAATTCATGAGTTTATAAGTTAATTAGTTTATAAGTGTATGAGTTTAGAGTGCATTAGTTTAAATTAGTCTCAATGGCTCATATAGTATATAGAATGGCAGTTTGGTTTAGTCTTCAAGGTGTTTAGATTTAAATTTTTGTCGGTTTGAATTTTTTAGAACTCCCAATGTAAGTCAATGGGAGTTTTTGAATGAGTTTTTTCGAGTTTTGATCGTCATTTTTAGGAAAACCGTAAGTCCGATCAGTCTGAAAAGATATAGCACACCGAGTCAGATCAGTTTGAGTGTCTGTGCCGAGTTTGGAGTATGTGGAGTTAAAGCTCTAGGAGGAGTTTGAGTTGTAAATTTTTACGCTCAGAATAATAATAATAATAATAATAACTAGATGCAAAAGTTCGTCGAGACAAACTTTAAGTTGGCTTGAGAAAGTTTGGACCACAACGTTTTTTTGCTAGGCGGTTGCTAGGGTCTTTTGGGTGGTTGCTAGGCGGTTGCTAGGGTCTTTTGGGTGGTTGCTATGCTGTTTCTAGGCGGTTGCTAAGGTATTCTGGGTGGTTGCTAGGCGGTTGCTAGGGTGTTTTGGGTGGTTGCTAGGCGGTTGCTAGGGTGTTCTGGGTGGTTGCTATGGTGTTGCTAGGTGGTTGCTAGGGTGTTCTGGGTGGTTGCTATGGTGTTGCTAGGCGGTTGCTAGGGTATTCTTGGTGGTTGCTAGGCTGTTGCTAGGGTGTTCTGGGTGGTTGCTATGCTGTTGCTAGGCGGTTGCTAGGGTGTTCTGGGTGGTTGCTATGCTGTTGCTAGGTGGTTGCTAGGGTGTTTTGGTGGTTGCTATGCTGTTGCTAGGCGGTTGCTAGGGTATTCTAGGGGGTTGCTAGGGTGTTTTGGTGGTTGCTATGCTGTTGCTAGGCGGTTGCTAGGGTATTCTGGGGGTTGCTAGGGTGTTGCTAGGCGGTTGCTAGGGTGTTTTGGTGGTTACTATGCTGTTGCTAGGCGGTTGCTAGGGTATTCTGGGGGGTTGCTAGGGTGTTGCTAGGCGGTTGCTAGGGTGTTCTGGGTGGTTGCTATGATGTTGCTAGGCGGTTGCTAGGGTGTTTCGGTGTTTGCTATGGTGTTGCTAGGCGGTTGCTAGGGTGTTCTGGGTGGTTGCTATGGTGTTGCTAGGCGGTTGCTAAGGTATTTTGGGTGGTTGCTAGGCGGTTGCTAGGGTGTTCTGGGTGGTTGCTATGGTGTTGCTAGGCGGTTGCTAGGGTGTTCTGGGTGGTTGCTAGGTGGTTGCTAGGGTGTTTTGAGTGGTTGCTAGGCGGTTGCTAGGGTATTCTGGTTGGTTGCTAGGGTGTTTTGGGTGGTTGCTAGGGTGTTCTGGGTGGTTGCTATGGTGTTGCTAGGGTATTCTGGTTGGTTGCTAGGGTGTTCTGGGTGGTTGCTATGGTGTTTCTAGGCGGTTGCTAGGGTGTTCTGGATGGTTGCTAGGCAGTTGCTAGGGTGTTCTGGGTGGTTGCTATGGTGTTGCTAGGCGGTTGCTAGGGTATTCTGGGTGGTTGCTAGGCGGTTGCTAAGGTATTTTGGGTGGTTGCTAGGTTGTTGCTAGGCGGTTGCTAGGGTGTTCTGGGTGGTTGCTAGGCGGTTGCTAGGGTGTTCTGGGTGGTTGCTATGGTGTTGCTAGGCGGTTGCTAGGGTGTTGTTAGGCGATTGCTAGGGTGTTCTGGGTGGTTGCTATGGTGTTGCTAAGGTATTCTGGGTGGTTGCTAGGTGGTTGCTAGGGTATTCTGGGTGGTTGCTAGGCGGTTGCTAGGGTGTTCTGGGTGGTTACTATGGTGTTGCTAGGCGGTTGCTAGGGTATTCTGGGTGGTTGCTAGGCAGTTGCTAGGGTGTTCTGGGTGGTTGCTATGGTGTTGCTAGGTGGTTGCTAGGGTGTTCTGGGTGGTTGCTATGATGTTGCTAGGTGGTTGCTAGGGTGTTTTGGTGGTTGTTATGGTGTTGCTAGGGTATTCTGAGTGGTTGCTAGGGTGTTGCTAGCTGGTTGCTAGGGTGTTCTGGGTGGTTGCTATGGTGTTGCTAGGTGGTTGGTAGTTGTCACAGATGGTTACTATGGAGTTTTTATAGAGTTCTTAGCATGATCTTGGTATGATTTAGCACTTAACTAATCGCTATTAGCATGTAGCTATTCACTGCTAGCATGTGTAGCATGTTGGAAGTGCTGTTTGCTAGCATGAGTCAAAAGAGCCAAACCTCATCTCTATACGATGTTCTGATGCAGAGATATAGGTCTTGCAAAACGGTTGCTAGGGTACTCAAGTTTGGTTGCTATGGAGTTGCTTGGGAGCTGGGAGCTTTAAACTTAATAAGTTTAAAGTGGTTTGAAGTTTAAAGTAGTTTACGAGTTTTTGAGTTTTGAGTTTATAAGTTTAAATGAGTTTAGAGTGTGTGTGTGTGTGTGTGTGTGTGTGTGTGAACACACACACACACACACACACACACACACACACTCAGAGTTTATGAGTTTAGAGTTTATAAGTGTATAAATTGATGAGTTTATAAGTGTAAGAGTTTTTGAGTTTAGAGTTTATAAGTTTTAAATGAGTTTAGAGTTTATAAGTTTAAATGAGTTTAAGAGTTCAAAGTTTATTAATTTATGAGTTTAAGAGGTCATAAGTCTATGAATTCATGAGTTTATAAGTTAATTAGTTTATAAGTGTATGAGTTTAGAGTGCATTAGTTTAAATTAGTCTCAATGGCTCATATAGTATATAGAATGGCAGTTTGGTTTAGTCTTCAAGGTGTTTAGATTTAAATTTTTGTCGGTTTGAATTTTTTAGAACTCCCAATGTAAGTCAATGGGAGTTTTTGAATGAGTTTTTTCGAGTTTTGATCATCATTTTTAGGAAAACCGTAAGTCCGATCAGTCTGAAAAGATATAGCACACCGAGTCAGATCAGTTTGAGTGTCTGTGCCGAGTTTGGAGTATGTGGAGTTAAAGCTCTAGGAGGAGTTTGAGTTGTAAATTTTTACGCTCAGAATAATAATAATAATAATAATAATAACTAGATTAAAAAGTTCGTCGAGACAAACTTTAAGTTGGCTTGAGAAAGTTTGTACTGGAAAGTTTGAAGTTTAAAGTAGTTAGAAGATTAAAGTAGTTTGAAGTTTAATTTAGTTTAAAGTTTAATTTAGTTTAAAGTTTAAATTAGTCTAAAGTTTAAATTAGTTTGAAGTAAATTAGTTTAAAGTTGAAAGTAGTTTAAAGTTTAAATTAGTCTAAAGTTTAAATTAGTTTGAAGTAAATTAGTTTAAAGTTGAAAGTAGTTTAAAGTTTAAATTAGTTTGAAGTTTAAATTAGCTTAAAGTTTTAATTAGTTTAAAGTTTAAAGTAGTTTAAAGTTAAAAAGTTGTTGGGGGTTTTCTAGTGGGTTGCTAAGGTGTTCTGGGTGGTTGCTAGGCGGTTGCTAGGGTGTTCTGGGTGGTTGCTATGGTGTTGCTAGGCGGTTGCTAAGGTATTTTGGCTGGTTGCTAGGGTATTCGGGGTGGTTGCTTGGGTATTCTGGTTGGTTGCTATGGTGTTGCTAGGGTGTTGCTAAGCGGTTGCTAGGGTATTTTGGGTGGTTGCTAGGGTGTTCGGGGTGGTTGCTATGGTGTTGCTAGGTGGTTGCTAAGGTATTTTGGGTGGTTGCTAGGGTGTTGCTAGGGTGTTCTGGGTGGTTGCTATGGTGTTGCTAGGCGGTTGCTAGGGTGTTCTGGTTGGTTGCTAGGCGTTTGCTAGGGTGTTCTGGGTGGTTGCTAGGGTTTTGCTAAGCGGTTGCTAGGGTATTTTGGGTGGTTGCTAGGGTGTTGTTAGGTGGTTGCTAAGGTATTTTGGGTGGTTGCTAGGGTGTTGCTAGGCGGTTGCTAGGGTGTTCTGGGTGGTTGCTATGCTGTTGCTAGGTGGTTGCTAGGGTATTCTGGTTGGTTGCTAGGCGGTTGCTAGGGTGTTGCTAAGCGGTTGCTAGGGTATTTTGGGTGGTTGCTATGGTGTTGCTAGGCGGTTGCTAAGGTATTTTGGCTGGTTGCTAGGGTGTTCGGGGTGGTTGCTCTGGTGTTGCTAGGTGGTTGCTAGGGTGTTCTGGGTGGTTGCTATGGTGTTGCTAGGGTATTCTGGTTGGTTGCTAGGCAGTTGCTAGGGTGTTCTGGGTGGTTGCTATGGTGTTGCTAGGTGGTTGCTAAGGTATTTTGGGTGGTTGCTAGGGTGTTGCTAGGCGGTTGCTAGGGTGTTCTGAGTGGTTGCTATGCTGTTGCTAGGTGGTTGCTAGGGTATTCTGGGTGGTTGCTAGGGTGTTGCTAGGGTATTCTCGGTGGTTGCTAGGGTGTTGCTAGGGTGTTTTGGGTGGTTGCTAGGGTGTTGCTAGGTGGTTGCTAGGGTGTTCTGGGTGGTTGCTAGGCGGTTGCTAGGGTGTTCTGGGTGGTTGCTAGGTTGTTGCTAGGGTGTTTTGGGTGGTTGCTATGGTGTTGCTAGGCGGTTGCTAGGGCATTCGGGGCGGTTGCTAAGGTATTTTGGGTGGTTGCTATGGTGTTACTAGGTGGTAGGTAGTTGTCACAGATGGTTACTATGGAGTTTTTATAGAGTTCTTAGAATGATTTAGCACTTAACTAATCGCTATTAGCATGTAGCTATTCACTGCTAGCATGTGTAGCATGTTGGAAGTGCTGTTTGCTAGCATGAGTCAAAAGAGCCAAACCTCATCTCTATATGATGTTCTGATACAGAGATATAGGTCTTGCAAAACGGTTGCTTGGGTACTCAAGTTTGGTTGCTATGGAGTTGCTTGGGAGCTGGAAGCTTTAAACTTAAGTTTAAAGTGGTTTGAAGTTTAAAGTAGTTTACGAGTTTACAAGTTTAAATGAGTTTAGAGTGTGTGTGTGTGTGTGTGTGTGTGTGTGTGAACACACACACACACACACACTCAGAGTTTATGAGTTTAGAGTTTATAAGTGTATAAATTGATGAGTTTATAAGTGTAAGAGTTTTTGAGTTTAGAGTTTATAAGTTTTAAATGAGTTTAGAGTTTATAAGTTTTAATGAGTTTAGAGTTTATAAGTTTAAATGAGTTTAAGAGTTCAGAGTTTATTAATTTATGAGTTTAAGAGTTCATAAGTCTATGAATTCATGAATTTATAAGTTAATTAGTTTATAAGTGTATGAGTTTAGAGTTTATTAGTTTAAATGAGTCTCAATGGCTCATATAGTATATAGAACGGCAGTTTGGTTTAGTCTTCAAGGTGTTTTGATTTGAATTTTCGTCGGTTTGAATTTTTTAGAACTCCCAATGTAAGTCAATGGGAGTTTTTGAATGAGTTTTTTCGAGTTTTGATCATCATTTTTAGGAAAACCGTAAGTCCGATCAGTCTGAAAAGATATAGCAACTCGAGTCAGATCAGTTTGAGTGTCTGAGCCGAATTTGGAGTATGTAGAGTTAAAGCTCTAGGAGGAGATCCAATTTAGTTTTTTTAGTCTCAGAAGAATAATAGTAACTAGATTAAAAAGTTTGTCGAGACAAACTTTAAGTTGGCTTGAGAAAGCCGGACCAGAAAGTTTGAAGAAGTTTAAAGTAGTTTGGAGTTTAAAGTAGTTTGAAGTTAGGGTTAGTTTAAAGTTTAAATTAGTTTGAAGTTTAAATTACTTTAAAGTTTAAATTAGTTTTAAGTTTAAAGTAGTTTAAAGTCTAAATTAGTCTAAAGTTTAAATTAGTTTAAAGTTTAAATCAGTTTGAAGTTTAAAGTAGTTTAAAGTTTAAAGTAGTTTACAGTTAAAAAGTTGTTGGGGGTTTTCTAGTGGGTTGCTAGGGTGTTCTGGGTGGTTGCTATGGTGTTGCTAGGCGGTTGCTAGGGTATTCTGGGTGGTTGCTAGGCGGTTGCTAGGGTGTTTTGTTTGGTTGCTATGGTGTTGCTAGGCGGTTGCTAGGGTATTCTGGGTGGTTGCTAGGCGGTTGCTAGGCGGTTGCTAGGGTGTTTTGGGTGGTTGCTAGGGTGTTCTGGGTGGTTGCTATGGTGTTGATAGGCGGTTGCTAGGGTGTTCTGGGTGGTTGCTAGGGTGTTGCTAGGCGGTTGCTAGGGTGTTCTGGGTGGTTGCTATGCTGTTGCTAGGTGGTTGCTAGGGTATTCTGGTTGATTGCTAGGGTGTTCTGGGTGGTTGCTAGGCGGTTGCTAGGGTGTTCTGGGTGGTTGCTATGGTGTTGCTAGGCGGTTGCTAGGGTGTTCTGGGTGGTTGCTAGGCGGTTGCTAGGGTGTTTTGGGTGGTTGCTAGGCGGTTGCTAGGGTGTTCTGGGTGGTTGCTAGGGTGTTCTGGGTGGTTGCTATGATGTTGCTAGGCGGTTGCTAGGGTGTTTTGATGGTTGCTATGGTGTTGCTAGGCGGTTGCTAGGGTGTTCTGGGTGGTTGCTATGATGTTGCTAGGCGGTTGCTAGGGTGTTTTGGTGGTTGCTATGGTGTTGCTAGGCGGTTGCTAGGGTATTCTAGGTGGTTGCTAGGATGTTGCTAGGGTGTTTTGGTGGTTGCTAGGGTGTTGCTAGGCGGTTGCTAGGGTGTTGCTAGGCGGTTGCTAGGTTGTTCTGGGTGGTTGCTATGCTGTTGCTAGGCGGTTGCTAGGGTGTTTTGGGTGGTTGCTATGATGTTGCTAGGTGGTTACTAGGGTATTTTGGTGGTTGCTATGGTGTTGCTAGGGTATTCTGGGTGGTTGCTAGGGTGTTCTGGGTGGTTGCTATGGTGTTACTAGGTGGTTGGTAGTTGTCACAGATGGTTACTATGGAGTTTTTATAGAGTTCTTAGCATGATCTTGGCATGATTTATCACTTAACTAATCGCTATTAGCATGTAGCTATTCACTGCTAGCATGTGTAGCATGTTGGAAGTGCTGTTTGCTAGCATGAGTCAAAAGAGCCAAACCTCATCTCTATACGATGTTCTGATACAGAGATATAGGTCTTGCAAAACGGTTGCTAGGGTACTCAAGTTTGGTTGCTATGGAGTTGCTTGGGAGCTGGGAGCTTTAAACTTAAGAAGTTTAAAGTGGTTTGAAGTTTAAAGTAGTTTAAGAGTTTTTGAGTTTTGAGTTTATAAGTTTAAATGAGTTTAGAGTTTAAGTTTAAATGAGTTTAGAGTGTGTGTGTGTGTGTGTGTGTGTGAACACACACACACACACACACACACACTCACACTCAGAGTTTATGAGTTTGGAGTTTATAAGTGTATAAATTGATGAGTTTATAAGTGTAAGAGTTTTTGAGTTTAGAGTTTATAAGTTTTAAATGAGTTTAGAGTTTATAAGTTTTAATGAGTTTAGAGTTTATAAGTTTAAATGAGTTTAAGAGTTCAGAGTTTATTAATTTATGAGTTTATAAGTTAATTAGTTTATAAGTGTATGGCTGCGTCCGAAATCGCATACTTTGTGAGTAGGTACTACATTTAAATTAGAACGTACTTCGCGACCGTTAAAAAAGTACGTTCTATATAGTATGAATACGGGTAGTATGAATGGAGTCCGGACGTACTACATGCGCCATGTTGGTATTGTCACGTAACATGCGCGGTCACATCAGCGCGAAAATTTAAAGAGCCCGTTCCACTGACTGCACCAACATAACATTTTTAGTTCTTCTTTCCGCTTTCGTCTGCGTTTTTACGTCGTTCGTGCTCACAATTCAGAGTCGTCGGTCAGTTGCTCGCACACACACAAACCTGTGAACAATGGCAGAGGTTGATTTTTGGTAAGGAAAAAGTAATTTATTTGCTTGTGATAGTGCATCAATGAATAAACATGAATGAATCAATAATATGCGTGTGTTTATCTCTGTCGATTCATTCATGGATGGCAATATCACAGTGTGTGTGTGTGTGTGTATATATATATATATATATATATATATATATATATATATATATATATACACACACACACACACACACACAGTGAACAATAGGGTAACACACTGAGGTCAGATACAATACACACACACATTCATTCATGTATGAAGACTTAAGACGTAAAAGAAAAGGATTCTTCTAAAATGAGCATTTTTATCAAACTTGTATTATTTAGGTTCAGTAATTTCACTTTAATGACAATTAATAGGTCCTTTTCATTGCCATTAAAGTGAAATAACTGAACATAAACATACAAGCTTGATAAAAATAATTAAACTAAAAGAAAATTCCAGATGGCACTTAGAGGCTTTTACATCTTAAGTATTCATATATATATATGTGTGTGTGTGTGTATATATATATATATAATATATATATATACACACACATATAAGAAATGGATCATATACATATAATACATATACATATAAATAATCCAACACAGAAAACAAGTGTCTTGTCGATTCAAATCGTATTTTAAAATAAACTATGAACACGTTACAGATTGTGAGCCCTACAACGCCAATTCTTCATCTATATTTTAAAGATGGAGCTGACCTCCACCCCTCACGGTAGTCCATCCAGTCACTGATTGCGACCATGAGTGGAAAAAAAGGACATCGAGGTGCTGGTGTTCTAGCTACATATCACATATTTGAGCTTAATTTTTTACAAATTATTTACTTTAAATTTAGGTAGGAAAAATTCAAGTGGAAATCCAAAAATTGCCCAGAAAGTTCTCATCTTGTACACATGCTTTTAAAGAAACAGATTTTAAATTATTTTAAAGTGATGCCCAACAAATGAGATTGTTAGTAAGAAAGTCCCTTTAGATCTTTTAGAAACCTGTGAAGGTTACCTTACTGAAGCTGCTGACGTTCATTTTCTTCCCTCAAGATGACACTTTAATAAAAAAAAGTTTTGCCAAAGTTTTGTGATTTTGTTTTAAACTTTTGTATTCTGTATCCATTTAAAAGTTAACCCTCTGATGGTCTTCGTTTAGCAGTCACACTGGGGGCCTTCCCGGTCATAAATGACCGGACACCTAAAAATGAAACTTCCTCCATCCCAGTAAAAACCAATGCAATTTATTTTTGTTCTATAATATTTATTCTTTTTAATTTAGAATTTTGAGACAATTTGATTGAACTTATTAATATTTATGCAATATTTATAGTCCATTTTTTGCCATTGAAAATAATGTTTTTTTGTTTTGTTTTTTTTTTGAAAAAAAAAAAAAATTCTATGCAGTATTTTCGGGTAAAATAGAGACTAGGCTTTCAGAAAAAAAATAAAATAAAAAAAAATTCATCAATTTATTAATCATAAAATTAAATAAAACATGTTATTGCATGGGTTTACCACTAGATGCCTGTATAGCTCTAAATGGAGATGTTTGTGAATTCTAGTTGTTTTTGGACCAAATTACTTACTTTTAAGATGTGGATTGAATGTATTTTTTTAGAAATTCTCAAATAATACTTTTTGCCAAGGTTTAAAGATTTTATTAATTATTATTTTAATAATTTTAATAATTATTATATTAATTATATATACATATATTAATTATAATTATTAATTATGTTATGTTTTTCACTCTTGATGTTTTAGAGCTTCACCCCTTCATTGCTGAGCATTTTTTTTCTGCATCGTGGCTGATTTTTAGAGAATTTTTGTGTTTTTGTCAATTTCCCATTCATTTCCTATGGGGGTAATTTTGACCGAAGACCAAAATCATAACTAATTTTTTTACGACCACTTAGCATGCTCGGATCATGAACTCAATTTTTTTGTGTGTTCACATACCTAATGCCAGAAAAGTCACCAAGTTTCGTAACATTCTGATGTAGCTGTGATTTTTAAAAATTCAAAACAGATTTTTGTAATCTGAATTTATTGGTGTGTATGTGTATAATCGTGTGTTTGTATGTGTGTGTGTGTGGGTGGGTGTGAATTTTTTGCACTCTTGATGTTGTAGAGTGTCACCCCTTTACTGCGGTGTACTTTTTTTTAGAATCGTGTCCGATTTGTAGATTGTACAGACAAAAATTCAGAGAATTTTTGTGTTTTTGTAAATTTCCCATTCATTTCCTATGGGTCGGTCATTTTTGACCGAAGACCACGAGTGTGACTCTTTTTGTTTACGACCACTTAGCATGCTCGGATCATGACCTCAATTTTTTTTTGTAGTCACATACCTAATGCCAGAAAAGTCACCAAGTTTCATAACCTTCCGATGAAGCTGTGATTTTTAAAATTTCAAAACAGAAAATTTTTCGGTCAGAAATGACCGAGGACCATCAGAGGGTTAAATAATATACAAAAATAAAGCAAATACATTTTAAAGGTGTCTGGGGTATGTGGATATTTCTCTTCAGTGTGGCACTCATATTTTTGAGATATACCTGCAATTTGCTTGTTTCAAAAAACATCTGGAATCTGTCACAAAATAAGTGCACACACAACACCCTTTAAAAATATTAATTACTCAATGCCACATATTAAACACTTTACAATTGACAATCTAACTACTGTAAATCCCTGGGAATAAAGTGTTTTGTAATAAAACTTGCTAAAACAGCATTACAAAATGAATTTATAACAAATAAATGGAAAGAGAGTGTGTAACATTTGTTTTCTTTATTATAATTTTTTTTTTTTAGCAATTTCTAAAAGCTGAAGGAATCTTTCCTCTCTCTCTCGTCGCTCTTTCTTTTCTTTCCTCTCTTCCATTAGCCATAAGAACACAGGTGTGGTCATCAGCCCCTGCAAAATCAATACAGAATTTAACATTAGTGATGAACCATGCTCAATCTATATTATTAAATTAATATTAATGTTGGACAAGTTGAGGTACACTTGATTACAGTAGCTTGCTTTGTAGCCAACACATATTACATATCAACACTGGTAAAGAAGAAATAAAATCGTTGTAAAATTAAAAAAATAGAAGTTTTGTAACCCTATCATTTAACTGAGAAACAACGTCGTTGTTTAAATAAAACAGTGTTAACTGACAGACATTAGCTCGTTCTGTTCGGCAATAATAATAATGATAAAATTGTCATTTTGCAGCCAATTCACAAACTTGTACCCTCGATTTACATTATTTAAACTTTTAACAAGTCAATCGTTTACTTATATGATGTTAAACGAATACAATTTAACCACAAATAAACAAAAAGTGTGTTGTAAAGTACTTACACTTGAAAACAGCCGCGTCTCCGTTTTCCGCCATTTTCAAATATAACGACGACAACTCCTCTCCCGTGGCATCATGGGATAGTAAAGTGTCCATCGTATGCGCACTTCAGAATCTCGCCGGATGTAGTAGGTCATCCGGGTACTTCTCGCCTACTGTTTTTCGAATTCTATGATTTCGGACATACTACTCTGCTCGCGTACTGTTTTTCGCATACTATATAGTAGGGAAGTATTCGATTTCGGACGCAGCCTATGAGTTTAGAGTTCATTAGTTTAAATGAGTCTCATTGGCTAATATAGTATATAGAATGGCAGTTTGGTTTAGTCTTCAAGGTATTTTGATTTGAATTTTCGTCGGTTGGTCAGTTTGAATCTGGATTTGAATTTTTTAGAACTCCCCAATGCAAGTCAATGGGAGTTTTTCCGAGTTTTGATCGTCATTTTTAGGAAAACCGTAAGTCCGATCAGTCTGAAAAGATATAGCACACTAAGTCAGAACAGTTTGAGTGTCTGAGCCGAGTTTGGAGTATGTAGAGTTAAAGCTCTAGGAGGAGTTTGAGTCAGATTTTTTTCCGCTCAGAAGAAGAAGAATAATAATAATAAGTTTAAGTACAATATCAGTAAGTTGGCTCTCTCAAGCCAACTTAATAATAATAATAAGTTTAAATAGGATTTCAGTAAGTTGGCTCTCTCAAGCCAACTTAATAATAAGTTTAAATAGGATTTCAATATGTTGGCTCTCTCAAGCCAACTTAATAATAAGTTTAAATAGGATTTCAATATGTTGGCTCTCTCAAGCCAACTTAATAATAAGTTTAAATAGGATTTCAATATGTTGGCTCTCTCAAGCCAACTTAATAATAAGTTTAAATAGGATTTCAATATGTTGGCTCTCTCAAGCCAACTTAATAATAATAATAAGTTTAAATAGGATTTCAGTAAGTTGGCTCTCTCAAGCCAACTTAAATATAGCTGCAAGTAGCCATTACCGGGGCCAAGCAGAATAAGACGACAAGACATGTCGACATGTCTGAAAGTGTCAGACCAACTGCAACAATGAGCAATTAAAGACATTTAAAGGAGGATTTTAGGCAAAATGCCTGAAAAATCATAGAAACAATAATATATGATTTAATGGATTATCACTTTCGACCAATAGGTGGCGCAGTTACAAAACTGATGTGATGTGGTCAGAGTGAAGTGACAATGACACATACAAAGTTTGGTGTCAATATGTCAAGGCATTGCAGAGATGAAGCCTGAATAGTGCTATTAGCATCATACCTCAAATTTGCTGCTGCGCTATACGAAAACGGTTTCGTCTATCGACACGAAATCCATAACTTTTAGTCGGCACGGTCTGGAGATGATACGATTTGATTTTGGTGAAAATCGGACAAGCGGTCTAGGAGGAGTTCGAAAAAGTAAGTTTTGACTGAAAATCAAGATGGCGGAAAGGAAGTTCGGCCAAATAAGGTAATCTTGGTATCTATGTTCTCGACTTGACCCAAGGAATCTATTAAGACCAGTGGCATTTCAATAGCCAGATTTATTCAAAAGTTATTAGCCTTTTTGGGAATTTTGTTATAACTTTTGACCACTAGGTGGCGCTGTTTCGAAATATTTTGAGTACCTTCAGGGGATGGTGTTGTTGGCACATTCTGAGTTTCGTAATATTACACCAATGCATTTGTTTAGTATAGCATTTTAATTCACAAAACTGTATTGAAGTCAATGGGAATTTCATGTTTTGTTCTATTATAGAGCCACCAAGAGGCTCAGTCCCACAATTTTTTTTATGTGTCCTCAGAGTGAGCCCATACATATGTGTCGATTTTGGTGAAAATATCTCAATTTGCTTCTGAGTTATAGACATTTATATGAAGAAACACGTAAAAAATGACTGACACATGACTTTGATTGGAATTTACTACCCCTAAAGATCAATATTTTCGCATTTGGGCATTAGTTTTAACTATCAACCTATGTTTCCAAACTTCTGACGGTGGTTTCGTCTCGATCGGACAAGCGGTTTCGAAGATATAGCCAAATGTTTTTTAAGCGCTAAATCACAACGCTACGCAAACCGTAAGGCGAAACCTAGCATGTTTGGTATCGTTGAACTCGGCAAGGATTCAGGAGTCTAAAGAGATGAGTTTCGTGAAAATAAGTCGACCACACCCAAAGTTATAAGCATTTAAAAAAACAAATTCACCACTAGGTGGCGCTGTTTCGAAACTTCTCACGCTCCTTCAGGACATCGTGTTGATGACCCATGCCAAGTTTCATAACAATTCGTTCATGCATTCTTAAAATACAGCATTTTAGCACAAAATTCAAAATGGCTGACAGCCAAAATGGCTGATATGGTAAAATTATATCAGTCGACTCGGCATGTTGCCCTGAATCTAACGAGACCAATTTTATGATTTTTGGACAAACTGTTCAGAAGTTATAAGCAAAAATAGCCATTTTTCATATCTCCGGGCCAGTAGGTGGCGCTGCGGCGAAACGCAGCATGTCGCCTCACGTCATTTTTGTGATGACATGTAGCAAGTTTGGTCTGAATCTGATAAAGCGTTGCGGAGATACAGCCCTACGACTGTTTTTGCAAGAGCTACGTAAAATTTGTTTGAGCGTTTATCGAAAACGGTTTGACGAATCAATTTGAATTCCATAAATTTTGGTCAGCACTGCCTGAAGATGATCTGGTTCAATTTTCGTGCAAATCGGACAAACCGTCTAGGACGAGTTCGAAAAAGTAGGTTTTTCAAAAAATTAAAAATGGTGGCCATATTTTTATGCCGGAAAATGAATTCATAGGGTGCAATTGAATCGGCATGAGCTCACGAATCAGAGGAAAAAAAGAATTTTGTTGATTGGTCATACGGTTCAAAAGTTTTTAGCAAAATAAAAGTGAAACTTTGGACAGGTGGTGGCGCTAGTGGGAATGACTTAGAAACACCAAAATTGGTGTATTTAATGTTGGGACTGTCCTCTATCAGAATGTCAAACCAAAACAACTTTCCCGCAATCGGTTCTATGGGCTGCCATAGACTCCCATGGCGGAAGAAGAATAATAAGAACGGGAACAGATACAATAGCTGCCTCCGCACCTTCGGTGCTTGGCCCCTAATAATAAGAACGGGAACAGATACAATAGGTGCCTACGCACCTTCGGTGCTTGGCCCCTAATTAAGGCTGCAAGCAGCATTTATCGGGGTTCAAACAGTTAAGGCCTTTAAGGCCTTTAAGCACACAAGCATCAAAAGACATTAAGTTTTATTTAGCAAGCATTTAACAACTGCCATCATAGATGAAAAAGTCAATTTACAGCCAATACAGGCAGTTTACCATAGGAAATATATGGTTTTAAAGCGTTTTTACAGTTATAGCACCTTTTGCCTAGTCTTCTTATAGTCTTGCCTGATCTCCACCACTTTTATTAGTAGTACTCAAAGTGTGCCCATATATATGTGTCAGATTTGTTGTAAATATTTAATTTTGATAAGGAGTTTAGACAATTATATTCAGTGGCGTAACGAGCCAACACCGGGCCCTTAAGTAGGATTATCAAGGCGGGCCCCTTGATGACGCAATTGATGACATTGATGACGCAATGTCCGCGAGTAGGCTACCATGAATAGGGCAGGATATGATCATACACAGCATATAAGAGATGAGATGACTAACAAAATCAGGAGTAGCCTACGCTCACCAAAAACAAAACAAAAAAACAACAAAAAAACAATGGGGACAGCGCACTATAAAACATTGTTAGGCCTAAGTCCAAATACATGAAAAAGATGCTCTCTTACATTATAGCGGGATTTTCCGGGCTTTCCTATGTGCAACTGCAAAGTTGTCGATTAGATCAGGATTGTGCGCACATGCATTCTCAATTGACCCTTCGCAGGGAGTTTGATTGACAGGCGATCTGACTAATCATAATCCGCCATTTTGTCCAACAAAGCAGTCAGGAGAATTAGTAGATTAACATAGGAGGATTTAAATTTGAAAAACAAAGTGTACTGACGTCTTAGCACTTTAAAACAACATTCCTTTTATGTTCATTCATGTTTATTTTAATGCTATAAATTAACTAGAAGGAAGAGGTGATCGGTTCACAAGCAGCTTTAACCCTCTGGAGTCTGAGCGGTTTTCTGGGCCCTGGGGGTGTTCTGACATTCTCTGACATTTGTGCTTTTTTCAGTTGCTTATAAACATATTAATGGCAAAGGTGTAAATTCACTCTATATAGCACAAACAGGACTACAATAATATGTGAGCCACATGTATGTACATGTTTTCATTTTTGAGAGAATAATGTTTATGCGTGGTTATCGAAAAAACTAAAAATTAAAGTTTTTGAAATAAGGCCACAAAACACATACTAAATATGTGGCAATAAGACTTTTGACTAATGGATGTCGTTGCCTATAGTTTTTTCTTCAAAATTATGTGAAAATAGTCTTGCTTTATCGTTCACATAAAACCATACATTGATTTAAATTGATGTAAAACAGGTTTTGCTTGGAAAGCCAATATGCGAGGGGGGCGTGAAAGAGGAGTGGTTTACACCTTAGAATACAATGTCCCACCCACTCTGCATAATTAGCCATTCATTCAGGTGTGAAACTGACTGAGCCACAATGCAAGGACAAAAGATATATTTAGAAGAAGACTTATATTGACCATTTAAGATTTTGCTTACATCTATCTTGTAAATATGTTTTGCTATTTTATTAAAAAGGTTACAATTACAACAATAATTACAATTTCAACAATATTTCAAGTGTACTCTTTCTTTGTAAAAAAAAATGATTATAGGCCTACATTTTATCTATGTATTCATTAGTTTGAATATAGCCAACATTGGAACAGCTAACATCTTAGTTGATGACTTTATTTTTGACAAAAATAGTATTTTATATATAGAAATTGCTAAACAAAAGCTTATTTGACGAGGCAGTATATTCTACAGTAAAAACTGTATATTTCTTAAACTTTATAAACTTTCATATTTCGCCTGACTGTAACGTTGTTTTCATGAAATATTAGGGCATATTGTTAATTTGCAGTTTAATACGTTGCTTATACAAATAGTCTACATTTTATTTCAACATATTCCAGTCGATTTTTACTCATCTCAGTATAGCAATACAGTTTGCTAAAACATCATCATTCATTCACACACGCGATTTAAATTTAAACTGTCTTTGCCAGCTGTGGTAAACAGCACGCATCTCTGCCGTTCATTCATTCATAAACAGAAACCTACGTGAAGAAATTCACGTGATAAGGAAAAAAAACGTACTAGTATTCCTCAGCTCGCTCCTCGATATACCCGCACTTCTGAGGGACATTTTCCATTATTATTATTCCTCACAGCGCTGCAAGACGGTGTAAACAAGTAATGATCTGAATAAACTTGTGTGTTTTCTCGAGCTGATGGGGGCGTTCACAGGATTGCGTGGATTGCCTCAGCCATTTGCGTTTGAATAGCGCACGCTCTCCGTGGGCGGAGTCACATTACATCTGAATCAGCTGTAATTAGGTAATTAGGTAGACTGGAATCGCTCTCTTTTAATACAGATTTCACAAGATGAGAATATTTGTTTTTTATATAAATTACTTCATTTAAAAGAAGAGAATTCAAGCTTCATGCCTGTGTGTCTGTATGCCTGTTTGACTGAGTATTCGCTGAGTTACAGTTCATTTTCGGACGCGTTTCAGAATGGACTTTACTGGCAGAGAGAAGGCCGAACTCGCTTCGTGTTTATTTTTCTTTATTTGGCAAAAAGCACAACACTTTGTTTTTATTGTGAGTATACACAAAAATAATACACATTTAACAGAATCGATTGATGTATGAAACTCCTATGGAAAATCAAAGTCAACAGAGTATTTATGAGTTTCTTTTACACTGATAAAAAAAAGCGAGCTGGTATCGCCGGCGATACCGTCGACCTCAGGGGGTTAACTGAGCCTCGAGTCTACAGCGATCTGTCAGACACATTAAAGAGTCACAAAACGGTATTTATTGTTTAAATGTCTCTAAAAAATGACTACATTTGAAAGGTGAGACCTTGTTTCATATCAAAAGTACTTGTCTGTCAGCGCGCAGTCTTTTTTCTGATCCGCAATGTATTTTTCACTGCGTGAGAACTTGGTGTGGTGTGAGAGTGGCGTCGCTTGTCAGACATAGCAACAGTAACTAAAGTGGGCGGGTCTTTGCGACCGGTCATTGACAGTATGGACGGGGATTCGCCAGTCCCAATTCAAAACAAATTTCATCACAATCCATCATTGTTCGTTTCAAACATGTGAGAGCATCAAAATGATCCATGGGTGAAATTGATTGGATTTAATTTATTTTTTTGTCAGTTCCTATCATAATTTTAACATTTTGGCATTAGTGTTTAGCTATTTACCTATGTTTTCAAATTTCCTTTGTTTTTTTTTTTGTTGTCTAGATCAGACTAATGGCTTTGAAGATAACCACAATTTTTTAAAGCTCTAAATGACACTTACAAAAACCATAAGGCGAAACCTGGCATGTTTGGTATTGTTGGACTCGGCAAGAATTCTTAGGAGGTCACTCCTGTGAAAAAAACACGGGCTTCCTTGAAACTTCTAAGGCTCCTTCAAGGCTTTGTGCCAATGACGTATACTGAGTTTTTTGAGATACACCAATATTCTCATAGACTATCATGGCACCCTGGACAAAGACACTGCGTGCCAATTTTCAGTAGACTAACGGTTGGGTGCGCTTATAGCTATTTTCATGATTTTTTTCACTGTTATAGCACCACCAAGTGGCCAATTGTCACGATTTTTTTCATGTCAACTCAGATTGAGCTTATGAACATGTGTCCCAAGTTTAGTGAAAATATCTCATTCCGTTCACAAGTTATAACCATTTTATAGCGCCACCAAGTGGCCAATTGTCATGATTTTTTTGCACGTGACCTCAGAATGAGCTCATGAACATGTGTCCCAAGTTTTGCTAAAATATCTCTTTCCGTTCACAAGTTATAACCGTTTTATAGTGCCACCTAGTGGCCAATTGTTGCGATTTTTTTCAAGTGATCTCAGATTGAGCTCAGGAAGATGTGTCCTAAGTTTAGCAAAAAAATCTCTTTCCGTTCACAATTTATAACCGTTTTAGTAAAAGTGGCCCTGATGCCATCAAAGATTTTGGTTCCCCTTATCGACCGTTAATTGAAATTTTGAATTTTTTGGATGATTATTGATTGTCAGACTCCAAAGAATATTCTTGCAGTGGTTTGGTTCCGATCGGGCGAAAAACCAAGGAGAAGTTCGCAAAAATAGGTTTTTCAAAAAAATTCAATTTACTTGAAATTGGCTCCGAAGGGCGAGCAAATCGGAGATAGCCATTTTGTCCGCCTTGAGCCAAGGATTCCAACGATATGGGGCACTTGATCCTGGGACAAACGGTCTAAGAGTTATGAGCAATTTTGAACTTTTGGTTGCTGTAGCGCCACCTATGGGCCATTCGGGGTCATACTCTGATAGGTTGTCCCCAAATTGAGGCCTACCATCTGGCCAGGTTTCACGTCTCTAGGCCTTACGGTTTGGCCTGCACGATGCGTTTTACGAATCCTTACAATTACAATAGGGTTTCAGCATTTCATGCTTGAACCCCTAATAAGAATGAAGGCTTTTTGCCAGTTATAGCGCCACCTATGGTCCGATCTCCATGAAACTCTGCATGCTTCCTCACCATGTTCTGACACATATGCTCATCAATTTTGGTGAAGTTCTGAGTTTTCATTTGGGATTTATAGGCTTTTTAGTGTATTTTGCCACGCCCCTTTTCTAAATGACCCTGTTACAGCCACCCAAATGCAAAAGTTCAACTTGTTTTCGATAATTATTGATCTAAAGAGTCCAGAGAAATGTCCTAGACTGGTTTGGTTCCGATCTGGCGAAAAACCTAGGACTAGTTCGCAAAAGTAGGTTTCGGACAAAATTCGACATAGCAGAATTTTTTTTAAAAATCGAAATCGAAATTTCTAAATCGAAATTGGAGATAGCCATTTTGTCCGCCTTGAGCCAGGGATCACAGTGGTGTAAGACACTTGAGTCTAGGACAAACGGTCTAGGAGTTATGGGCGATTTAGTACTTTTGCACTAAATCTGTAGCTGTAGCACAACGTAAAATTTGTTTGCGCGGTATTCGAGAACGGTTTGACGAATCAACACGAATTCCATAACTTTTTGTTGGTACAGTGTGGAGACGATACGATTCGATTTTGGTGAAAATCGGACAAACGGTCTAGGAGGAGTTCGAAAAAGTTGGTTTTGACTGAAAATCAAGATGGCGGACAGGAAGTTCGGCCAAATATGGCAAACTTGGTATCTATGTTCTCAGCGTGACCCAGGGAATCTATTAAGACCAGTGGCATTTCAATAGGCAGATTTATTCAAAGGTTATTAGCCTTTTTGGAAATGTTGTTATAACTTTTGACCACAAGGTGGTGCTGTTTCGAGACTTCTCACGCTCCTTCGGGGCATCGTGTTGATGACCCATACCATGTTTCGTAACAATCCATTCATGCGATCTTAAAAAACAGCATTTTAGCACAAAATTCAAAATGGCCGACAGCCAAAATGGCCGATATGGTAAAATTGGATATCAGTCGACTCAGCATGTTGGCCTGAATCTAACGAGACCAATTTGATGATTTTTGGGCAAACTATTCAGAAGTTATAAGCAAATATAGCCATTTTTCATATCTCCGGACCAGTAGGTGGCGCTGTGCCGAAACGCAGCATGTAGCCTCAGGTCATGCTTGTGATGACATGTGCCAAGTTTGGTCTGAATCCAATAAAGCGTTGCGGAGATACAGCCTTACGTCTGTTTTCGCAAGCGCTACGTAAAATTTGTTTGTGGGTTTTTTCGAAAATTGCTAAGCGAATCAACTTGAATTCCATAAATTTTTGTCGGCATGGTCTGTAGATGATCTGGTTCAATTTTCGTGAAAATCGGAGCAGCGGCCTAGGAGGAGTTTGAAAAAGTAGATTTTTCGAAAAATTCAAAATGGCGGACAAATTTCCATGACGGAAAATGACGTCATAGGGTGCAATCGAATCGTCTTGAGCTAGGGAATCAGAAGAAATGGGAATTTTGTTTCTAGCCCTTGTGGTTCAAAAGTTATTAGCATAAACATGAGTGCAAATTTGGACAGCTGGTGGCGCTAGAGGGAATGAGTTGGAGACTCCAAATTTGCTATGGTGACTGTTCAGTCTGTCCTCTATCAGTGTGCCAAATTTCATAATTTTCCCGCAAGCGGTTCTATGGGCTGCCATAGACTCCCAGAGCGGAAGAAGAAGAAGAATTATTTTTGGTACGCCAACAGATACAATAGGTGCCTACGCACATTCTGTGCTTGGCCCCTAATAATAATAAGTATGCAAGAGAACACTAATGATGCCTTGCTTTCAGCAAGCACCATTAATAATAAGTATGGAGAATAACAATAGTGATGCTTTCAAAAAAGCACCACTAATTAAAGCTGCAAGCAGTGATGAAAAGGGCCCTCGCACCCCTGCCACCGCCACCCGGTGCCTTTAGGAAAGGCCTTAAGATTACACTCACCAAATTTGAAGAGGATCAGATCAAAACTGTAGGAGGAGTTCATTAAAGTACAACATCAGTAAATGGCAAAAACTGCCCAAAATCTGAGAGGAAGTTCAAAATAGCTGACTTCCTGTTGTGTTTAGGGCTACGCTCCAAGAGACATTTTTGTAGGTATTGGGTCATTACATGTATGTACCAAATTTCATACCTGTACGTGAAACCAGGGGCTGGGGCAAAATGTAGGGGCAATAACTAAGCCATTTTGCCCCACCCAATTTTGAAAACCACATCACACGTAAATTAGAAGAATAATAATAAATATAGCTGCGAGCAGCGATTACGGGCCCAAGCCGGTGGCACCGCAACCCCGGTGCCTTTAGTTACCTAAAGGCACCGGGGTGGCGGTGCCGCCGGCTTTGGCCCTTCATCGCTGCTCGCAGCTATATATATATATATATATATATATATATATATATATATATATATATATATATATATATGTGTGTATCTTTAATGTATTTTTATCATGTTGAAAAAGTTTGGTGTGAATAAAATAAACCACTTAGGAGGAGTAGCTAAAAACTCAGAGTCTGACATATCCAAAAAAATCCACATTCAAACCAAAATATCTGACTTCCTTTTGCTAGGAGCTAATGACTGTAAATTAGAAAGTTGTCCGGCTCGATGAGAAATACATTAAAAATGCTAAATTGTGAACTGATAATATATATCTCAAACGGTTTTGCTATGGCGAGGGATTAAAGTAATGTCAAAAAGGAAAACACTAAAAGCCTCATATCTTCTAAAAATGTAATTATACACCATTTATTTCTATATAAAATTATACAAATATCAGAACTAAACCCATTTTATTCTTTTTTTTTTTTCAATTTAATAATTGTTTAAGTTTAAAAACAGCCAGAATGTTTTTTTAGTCCAAAAAATTAATAATGTCATTCATAGTGCTATACTGCCCTCTTGTGTTCAAAATCAGGTAGGCCTATTGTATCTATATAAAAATATACTAGGTATGTGACGGTGAGAATATTTTACCACAGGTTAATCAACGGGTTAATCAACGTTAATCAATGTTGTGGAATATTTTGAGTGTATCATAAAATCAGAATAAGGTAAGACAAGTAATATTTTCTGTCTTAAATATATATATATATATATATATATATATATATATATATATAGCTGCGAGCAGCGATGAAGGGTCAAAGCCGGCGGCACCGCCACCCCGGTGCCTTTAGGCAACTATAGGCATCGGGGTTGCGGTGCCACCGGCTTGGGCCCGTAATCGCTGCTCGCAGCTATATTTATTAGGGGTGTAACGGTACACAAAAATCACGGTTCGGTACGTACCTCGGTTTTAAAGTCACGGTTCGGTTTATTTTCGGTACAGTAAGGGAAAGAAATGCAAACATTAAACTGCAGGTTGTTTATTACTATAAACTTTTTTTAACAATTTGTTTACACTTTTTTAAACACTTTTTAATAAAATATAATAAAATAGATATAAAATAAAAAAAGAATAAGAAATAAAATACTGCTGCAAAGTTCTCCACTAAATAAAATACTCTCAGTCTCAAACCAATATCACATAATAAAATATAATGAAAAATATAAATAAATAACTATGATTACAGTGCAGGAACAGAAAATAGCCCTATATTAAAATAATATTAAACAAATATATTAATGTATTATTATTTTTCAATAATCAATCAACATAATAAATTTAAGATTTTTTTTTTCCACTTTTTTAATAATTATCAAAATAAAATATAGTCCAAAGCTATAGTACAAAGCTATTATTACCAGAGCATGTGATCAGAGCAGGTCATTTTACCATTGTTGCCAGCATGACTATACCAGCTCAGCAAACAGAAATCTAAGTTACTACTGAGAAATTTCACCTTATTTGAGCGGACTTTGCTTTTCCAGTGCGTGATCGGTACATGATTGGAGTGTTTGGGCCGTTAACGACAGAGCAGAACGCGCAGCGCAAACACGGAGTCGAACATTGAACAGAGAGCGCAGCGGGTCGTCGACACACACACACACACACACGCGCGCGCGCCACGGAACGGAGAGTGCGGCGGCGCACACGAAGCGGAAAAGCTTTTTTTCGCCATGCAGTCTATTTCATTGTTACAGTGACGACGGGTAAAACACGGGTAAAACCAGAGAATGTCTAATAGGAAAAAACATTAGAATCAGCTGCAGGGCGGGATTTGCGCTGAACGCGGAGACTTCCGCCACTTAATATGTTCGTGTGGAAACACGAAAATGTACCTATGTTCCGCACACAAAATATTGCATTCAGTCATTCGGTACACACGTGCACCGAACCGAAAGCCCTGTACCGAAACGGTTCGGTACGAATACACGTACCGTTACACCCCTAATATTTATTATTATTTTTTTGTCAACCTTTCGGGCACTTTTGGGGCCCTTAACATGCTCAAAAACTCTTGAAACTTTGCACTCGGGTCAGAACCCGCGGCCATCAGGGCCGGACTGAAGCTGGTACCCGGGCGTGGCAGGGGGCTCGACAGCGCCCCCTGGAATGGTGTCCGAAAACTTGGGCTGCGTCCGAAATCGAATACTTCCCTACTATATAGTATGCGAAAAACAGTACGCGAGCAGAGTAGTATGTCCGAAATCATAGAATTCGAAAAACAGTAGGCGAGAAGTACCCGGATGATCTACTACATCCGGCGAGATTCTGAAGTGCGCATACGATGGACACTTTACTATCCCATGATGCCACGGGAGAGGAGTTGTTGTCGTTATATTTGAAAATGGCGGAAAACGGAGACGCGGCTGTTTACAAGTGTAAGTACTTTACAACACACTTTTTGTTTATTTGTGGTTAAATTGTATTCGTTTAACATCATACAAGTAAACGATTGACTTGTTAAAAGTTTAAATAATGTAAATCGAGGGTACAAGTTTGTGAATTGGCTGCAAAATGACAATTTTATCATTATTATTATTGCCGAACAGAACGAGCTAATGTCTGTCAGTTAACACTGTTTTATTTAAACAACGACGTTGTTTCTCAGTTAAATGAGAGGGTTACACAACTTTTATTTTTTAATTTTACAACGATTTTATTTCTTCTTTACCAGTGTTGATATGTAATATGTGTTGGCTACAAAGCAAGCTACTGTTATCAAGTGTAACTTACCTCAACTTGTCCAACATTACTATTAATTTAATAATATAGATTGACCATGGTTCATCACTAATGTTAAATTCTGTGTTGATTTTGCAGGGGCTGATGACCACACCTGTGTTCTTATAGAGTGGCTAATGAAAGAGAGGAAAGAAAAGAAAAGAAAGAGCGACGAGAGGGAGAGGAAAGATTCCTCCAGCTTTTAGAAATTGCTAAAAAAAAAATTATAATAAAGAAAACAAATGTTACACACTCTCTTTCCATTTATTTGTTAGTAAGTTCATTTTGTAATGCTGTTTTAGCAAGTTTTATTACAAAACACTTAATTCCCAGGGATTTACAGTAGTTAGATTGTCAGTTGTGAAGTATTTAATATGTGGCATGGAGTAATTCATATTTTTAAAGGGTATTGTGTGTGCACTTATTTTGTGACAGATTCCAGATGTTTGTTTTTTTGAAAAGCAAATTGCAGGTATATCTGAAAAATATGAGTGCCACACTGAAGAGAAATATCCACACACCCCAGACACCTTTAAAATGTATTTGCTTTATTTTTGTATATTATTTAACTTTTTAATGGATACAGAATACAAAAGTTTAAAACAAAATCACAAAACTTTGGCAAAAAGTAGTATAATAGAGCTTAAAGCACCACCAAAAGCAAAAGTTTTAAAACTTTTTTTATTAAAGTGTCATCTTGAGGGAAGAAAATGAACGTCAGCAGCTTCAGTAAGGTAACCTTCACAGGTTTCTAAAGATCTAAAGGGACTTTCTTACTAACAATCTCATTTGTTGGGCATCACTTTAAAATAATTTAAAATCTGTTTCTTTAAAAGCATGTGTACAAGATGAGAACTTTACACCCTGGGCAATTTTTGGATTTCCACTTGAATTTTTCCTACCTAAATTTAAAGTAAATAATTTGTAAAAAATTAAGCTCAAATATGTGATATGTAGCTAGAACACCAGCACCTCGATGTCCTTTTTTTCCACCCATGGTCCCAATCAGTGACTGGATGGACTACCGTGAGGGGTGGAGGTCAGCTCCATCTTTAAAATATAGATGAAGAATTGGCGTTGTAGGGCTCACAATCTGTAACGTGTTCATAGTTTATTTTAAAATACGATTTGAATCGACAAGACACTTGTTTTCTGTGTTGGATTATTTATATGTATATGTATTATATGTATATGATCCATTTCTTATGTGTGTGTGTATATATATATATATATATATATATATATATATATATATATATATATACATACATACACACACATATATATATCTGAATACTTAGGATGTAAAAGCCTCTAAGTGCCATCTGGAATTTTCTTTTAGTTTGATTATTTTTATCAAGCTTGTATGTTTATGTTCAGTTATTTCACTTTAATGGCAATGAAAAGGACCTATTAATTGTCATTAAAGTGAAATTACTGAACCTAAATAATACAAGTTTGATAAAAATGCTCATTTTAGAAGAATTCTTTTCTTTTAAGTCTTAAGTCTTCATATATACACATGTATGAATGAATGTGTGTGTGTATTGTATCTGACCTCAGTGTGTTACCCTATTGTTCACTGTGTGTGTGTGTGTGTGTGTGTGTATATATATATATATATGTGTGTATATATATATATACACACATACACACTGTGATATTGCCATCCATGAATGAATCGACAGAGATAAACACGCATATTATTGATTCATTCATGTTTATTCATTGATGGCACTATCACAAGCAAATAAATTACTTTTTCCTTACCAAAAATCAGCCTCTGTCATTGTTCATAGGTTTGTGTGTGTGCGAGCAACTGACCGACGACTCTGAATTGTGAGCACGAACGACGTAAAAACGCAGACGAAAGCGGAAAGAAGAACTAAAAACATTGCTCTGGTGCAGTCAGTGGAACGGGCTCTTTAAATTTTCGCGCTGATGTGACCGCGCATGTTACGTGACAATAACAACATGGCGCATGTAGTACGTCCGGACTCCATTCATACTACCCGTATTCATACTATATAGAACGTACTTTTTTAACGGTCGCGAAGTACGTTCTAATTTAAATGTAGTACCTACTCACAAAGTATGCGATTTCGGACGCAGCCTTGGTCCATAAATCAAACACGCATGCATATAATAATATGAAACTCGGTACACATATAGATCTCATCGGGCCGAACAACTTTCGTGCTCTAAGTTTTACAAAAGCCCAACAGGAAGTCAACTATTATGGGTTGTTTGAAAAACGCATCCTCTGGAATTTGAAATACTCCTCCTAGAAAATTCGTCCAATCGCAACCAAACTCGGTGTGCATGAAGACAAGACATTGAGGATGCTAAATTGCAGACGGATTTTTGATATCTCAAACGGTTTGGCCGTGGCGAGGAAACGAATTTATGGCGAGAAAAGAGAAACAGGAAGGGTGTTATAACTTCTGCATACATTGACTGATCTTGATGAAACTTCAGCAGTGTGTTCGTTGTCAGAGGCCGATCACATTGATGTGACTATTGTGAGTCAAAGTTATAGCGCCACCAACTGGCAGCAGGAAGTGTGTCACTTTCAAAATGCTTTGAAATCACCCTCTTCTTTTTACCTGATTTGCTTCAAACTTTATGTGTATAATGTAGACACATGGCAGATGTAGACCTGTGAAAGGATGATTGATATGTTAGATACTGTTGCCGTGGCAACGCTTCAAACTTTAATATTTTTTTTGATGCTTTTGAGACTCTTAGCATGCTTGAAATTGGATGAAACTCGACAGACACATAATACTTTTTAGCCAGTAGACATGTGAAACGTTTCAGAAACGGGCGTGGCAGGGGGGCTCAACAGCGCCCTCTTGAACGGGGTCTGAAAACTTGGTCCATATATCAAACAAGCTTGCATGAATTAATATGAAACTCGGTACACATATAGATCTTTCCCTCTGTCAAGTTTCACGGAATGGGATGAATTCTCTAGGAGGAGTAGTTTACATTCCACAGCAAGCGTTTTCCAAACAACCCATAATAGCCGACTTTCTGTTGGGCGGAGCTAATAACTTAGAGTGCAGAAGTTGTTCGGCCCGATGAGATCTATATGTGTACCGAGTTTCATATTGTTACTTGCAAGCGTGTTTGATATATGGACCAAGTTTTCAGACCTTGTTCAAGGGGGCGCTGTTGAGCCCCCCTGCCACGCCCGGGTACGAGCTTCAGCCCGGCCCTGATGACCGTGGGCTCTGACCTGTGTGAAAAGTTTCAAGAGTTTTTGAGCATGTTAAGGGCCCCAAAAGCCCCTGAAACCTTGAAAAACAAAGATTAAATGGAATAGACAAATCCCCCCCCCCACACACACACAGACACAGAGAGAGAGAGAGAAAATTCTCCAGAAAATCCACATTCAAACCAAAATATCTGACTTCCTGTTGGTCTGAGGTTATGACTGTAAATTAGAAAGTTGTCCGGCTTGATGAGAACAATACACCTACCAAGTTTTGTGATTCTAGGAAAAACTAAGCCCCCATTTTTGACTAAAGGTGGCGCTACTGAGCCATTCCACCACACCCATTTCTGAAACTTTGCACATGTCTACTGGATAATAAATGTGATGTGTCTGTCGAGTTTCATGCATTTTCAAGCATGGGAAGAGTCTCAAAAGCATCCGAAAAGAATATTAAAGTGTGATGCGTTGCCACGGCAACAGTATCTAAGATATCAATAATCCTTTCACAGGTCTACATTTGCCGTGTGTCTACATTATACACATAAAGTTTTAAGCAAATCGGGTAAAAATAAGAGGGTGATTTCAAAGCATTTTGAAAGTGACACACACTTCCTGTTGCCAGTTGGTGGCGCTATAACTTTGACTCACAATAGTCACATCCTTGTGTTCGGCCTCTTACAACGAATACACTGCTGAAGTTTCATCAAGATCAGTTAATGTATGCAGAAGTTATAACACTTCGTGTCTCTCTTTTCTCGCCATAAATTCGTTTCCTCGCCACGGCCAAACCGTTCAAGATATCAAAAATCCGTCTGCAATTTAGCATCCTCAATGTCTTGACTTCATGCACTCCGAGTTTGGTGGGGATGGGATGAATTCTCTAGGAGGAGTAGTTTACATTCCACAGCAAGCGTTTTCCAAACAACCCATAATAGCCGACTTCCTGTTGGGCTGGCGTGAAACTTGACAGAGGGAAAGTTGTTCGGCCCGATAAGATCTATATGTGTACCGAGTTTCATATTAATTCATGCAAGCTTGTTTGATATATGGACCAAGTTTTCAGACCCCGTTCAAGAGGGCGCTGTTGAGCCCCCCTGCCACGCCCGTTTCTGAAACGTTTCACATGTCTACTGGCTAATAAGTATTATGTGTCTGTCGAGTTTCATCCAATTTCAAGCATGCTAAGAGTCTCAAAAGCATCAAAAAAGAATATTAAAGTTTGAAGCGTTGCCACGGCAACAGTATCTAACATATCAATCATCCTTTCACAGGTCTACATCTGCCATGTGTCCACATTATACACATAAAATTTGAAGCAAATCAAGTAAAAAGAAGAGGGTGATTTCAAAGCATTTTGAAAGTGACACACTTCCTGCTGCCAGTTGGTGGCGCTATAACTTTGACTCACAATAGTCACATCAATGTGATTGGCCTCTGAAAACGAACACACTACTGAAGTTTCATCAAGATCAGTCAATGTATGCAGAAGTTATAACACCCTTCCTGTTTCTCTTTTCTCGCCGTAAATTCGTTTCCTCGCCACGGCCAAACCGTTTGAGATATCAAAAATCCGTCCGCAATTTAGCATCCTCAATGTCTTGTCTTCATGCACACCGAGTTTGGTTGCGATTGGACGAATTTTCTAGGAGGAGTATTTCAAATTCCAGAGGATACGTTTTTCAAACAACCCATAATAGTTGACTTCCTGTTGGGCTTTTGTAAAACTTAGAGCACGAAAGTTGTTCGGCCCGATGAGATCTATATGTGTACCGAGTTTCATATTATTATATGCATGCGTGTTTGATTTATGGACCAAGTTTTCGGACACCATTCCAGGGGGCGCTGTCGAGCCCCCCTGCCACGCCCGGGTACCAGCTTCAGTCCGGCCCTGATGGCCGCGGGTTCTGACCCGTGTGCAAAGTTTCAAGAGTTTTTGAGCATGTTAAGGGTCCCAAAAGTGCCCGAAAGGTTGACAAAAAAATAAGAATAAATATAAATATAGCTGCGAGCAGTGATTACGGGCCCAAGCCGGTGGCAACGCAACCCCGATGCCTTTAGTTACCTAAAGGCACCGGGGTGGCGGTGCCGCCGGCTTTGGCCCTTCATCGCTGCTCGCAGCTATATTTATATATATATATATATATATATATATATATATATATATATATATATATATATTTAATGTATTTTTTTCATGTTGAAAAAGTTTGGTGTGAATAAAATAAACCACTTAGGAGGAGTAACTAAAAACTCAGAGTCTGACATATCCAAAAAATCCACATTCAAACCAAAATATCTGACTTCCTGTTGCTCTGAGCTAATGACTGTAAATTAGAAAGTTGTCCGGCTCGATGAGACCAATATGCGTGCTGATTTTTGTAACTGTGGGTAAAAGTAACCCCCCCCCACTTTTGTCAAAAGTATTTTGAAAGTGACACACGTCCTGCTACCAGTTGGTGGCGCTATAACTTTGACTCACAATAGTTACATCCATCTGACCGGCCTCTTACCATGAACACACTGCTGAAGTTTCATCAAGATCATGTAATGTATGCAGAAGTTATAACACTTCGTGTTTCTCTTTTCTCGCCATAAATTCGTTTCCTCGCCACGGCCAAACCGTTCGAGATATCAAAAATCCATCCGCAATTTAGAATCCTCAATGTCTTGACTTCATGCTGACCGAGTTTGGAGGCGAGTGGATGAATTCTCTAGGAGGGGTACATCAAATTCCACAGCATGCGTTTTTCAAACAACCCATAATAGCAGACTTCCTGTTGGGCGGAGCTAATAATTTAGAGTGCGGAAGTTGTTCGGCCCGATGAGATCTATATGTGTACCGAGTTTCATATTAATTCATGCAAGAGTTTTTGATATATGGACCAAGTTTTCAGACTGTGTTCAAGGGGGTGCTGTTGAGCCCCCCTGCCACGCCCGGGTACCAGCTTCAGCCCGGCCCTGATGACCGTGGGCTCTGACCTGTGTGCAAAGTTTCAAGAGTTTTTGAGCATGTTAAGGGCCCCAAAAGCCCCTGAAACCTTGAAAAACAAAGATTAAATGGAATAGACAAATCCCCCCCACCCCCTCCACACACACACACACACACAAGAGACAGAGAGAGAGAGAGAAAATTCTCCAGAAAATCCACATTCAAACCAAAATATCTGACTTTCTGATGGTCTGAGCTAATAACTGTAAATTAGAAAGTTGTCCGGTTTGATGAGAACAATATACATACCAAGTTTTGTGATTCTAGGAAAAACTAAGCCCCCATTTTTGACTAAAGGTGGCGCTACTGAGCCATTCCACCACGCCCGTTTCTGAAATTTTGCACATGTCTACTGGATAATAAGTGTGATGTGTCTGTCGAGTTTCATCCAATTTCAAGCATGTGAAGAGTCTCAAAAGCATCCGAAAAGAATAATAAAGTTTGATGCGTTGCCACGGCAACAGTATCTAAGATATCAATAATCCTTTCACAGTTCTACATCTGCTGTGTATTTACATTATACACATAAAGTTTGAAGCAAATCGGGTAAAAATAAGAGGGTGACTTCAAAGCATTTTGAAAGTGACACACTTCCTGCTGCCAGTTGGTGGCGCTATAACTTTGACTCACAATAGTCGCAACAATGTGATCGGCCTCTGACAACGAACACACTGCTGAAGTTTTATCAAGATCAGTCAATGTATGCAGAAGTTATAACACACTTCCTGTTTCTCTTCTCTCGCTATAAATTCGTTTCCTCGCTACGGCCAAACCGTTCGAGATATCAAAAATCCGTCCGCAATTTAGCATCCTCAATGTCTTGACTTCAAGCTGCCCGAATTTGCTGGGGATCGGATGAATTCTGTAGGAGAAGTACATTAAATTCCACAGCATGTGTTTTTCAAACAACCCTAAATAGCCAACTTCCTGTTGAGCTGGCGTAAAACTTAGAGCACGAAAGTTGTTCGGCCTGATGAGATCTATATGTGTACCGAGTTTCATATTATTACATGCAAGCGTGTTTGATTTATGGACCAAGTTTTTGGATTCTATTCCAGGGGGCGCTGTCGAGTCCCCCTGCCACGCCCGGGTTCCAGCTTCAGCCCGGCCCTAATGGCCGCGGGTTCTGACCCGTGTGCAAAGTTTTTTGAGTCTGTTAAGGGCCCCAAAAGCCCCCGAACCCTTGAACAATAATAATAATAATAATAATAATAATAAATATAGCTGCGAGCAGCGATTGTGGGCCCAAGCCGGTGGCACCGCCAACCTGGTGCCTTTAGTTACACTAAAGGCACCGGGGTGGCGGTGTCACCGGCTCGGGCCCTCCATCGCTGCTCGCAGCTATATTTATATATATATATATATATATATATATATATATATATAATATATATATATATATATATATATATTATATATATATATATATATATATATATATATATATATATATCAGACAAGTAATATTCTTTGTCTTGTCACTTAAAAATAAATAAATAAATAAATAAATATATATATATTCTTTTTTCCCCTATTTTTAATATATATATATATATATATATATATATATATATATATATATATATATATATATATATATATATAATTACCTTTTTTTGGATGCTAAACTATTGTTTATTATATGCTTTGTACTTCACTCACGTTCCAATATCGAAGGGAAAAATGATCCTCTTCACATGCGCAAAAATGTGCTTGGAAAATTCACAGTGGAGCGGTGCTTACTGTGATTGTACGAATTGTACTACTGACTATTTAGAGCAGTGTAATCTTTATATGTTAGGTTGACCATTTTATTATTATATTTTATTAAGTCTATAATGAACAGGCTGCAATGTCAAGATTGCAATGCTGGAGTGTGTGTGTGTGTGTGTGTGTGTGTGTGTGTGTGTGTGTGTGTGTGTGTGTGTTCATGTTTTTCTGTCCCGGTGGGACTTTAACCTGAATGCACACAGACTCATGGGGACTCGTATCACAGTGGGGACCTAAATAGAGGTCCCCATGGGTAAGCAAGCTTATAAATCATACAGAATGAGTTTTTTTGGAAATGTAAAAATGCAGAAAGTTTTCAGTGATGGGTAGGTTTAGGGGTAGGGTTAGTGTAAGGAGATAAAATATACAGTTTGTACAGTATAAAAATCATTAAATCTATGGAGAGTCCCCACAAAGATAGTAAACCGTGTGTGTGTGGGTGGGTGTGTGTGTGGCGTGGGCGCGATTGAACAGTGGACACATAAAAACATACTCCGTCATTATACAGGACGACATTCAAACTGCAAAGTGTTAACTTATATTTGTGTACAGTCGCAATAAAACACAACATTGTGCTTTTGTAAAATAATTTCAAGCAATCAACCCCCGAAAGACGCTAATTTTAAAATTAAACTAAAATGCTCATGGCTGCACGGGCATTCATAACGGTGCGCATCCACGGCGAGGAATGAGCAGAACAGAGTGAACGTTTTTCAGTTAATTCCTACTTCCATAGGAATTCATTTGAAACGCTCGCTCAACCACTATCAATGTCAGTGTGGACGAACATATTTTACTTTCGTTTTTAAGTTGGCGATTCAAAAGCCCCCAGCGGTGTCACACGTCGATTAACCGGTGGTAAAATATTCTCACCGTCACATACCTAGTATATTTTTATGTAGATACAATAGGCCTACCTGATTTTGAACACAAGAGGGCAGTATAGCCCTATGTATGACTTGACTTTTATGGGACTAAATAGTACAATTACTATTTTTAAACTTATAAATATTTATTAAATTGAAAAAAAAAAAGAATAAAATGGGTTTAGTTGTGATATTTGTATACTTTTATATAGAAATAAATGGTGTTTAATTACATTTTTAGAAGATGAGGCTTTAAGTGTTACTTTACTTTAGTCCCTCACTATAGCAAAACCGTTTGAGATGTTTAATATCCGTTCACAATTTAGCATCTTTAATGTATCTTTATCATTTTGAAAAAGTTTGGTGTGAATAAAATAAACCAGTTAAATCCACATTCAAACCAAAATATCTGACTTCCTTTTGCTCTGAGCTAATAACTGTAAATTAGAAAGTTGTCCGGCTCGGTGAGACCAATATATATACTGATTTTTGTAACTGTTGGTAAAACTAACCCACCCACTTTTGTCAAACGCATGTTGAAAGTGACACACTTCCTGCTGCCAGTTGGTGGCGCTATAACTTTGACTCACAATAGTTACATCCATCTGATCTGCCTCTTACCACGAACATACTGCTAAAGTTTCATCAAGATCAGTTAATGTATGCAGAAGTTATAACACTTCGTCTCCTCTCTTTTCTCGCCATAAATTTGTTTCCTCGCCACGGCCAAACCGTTCGAGATATCAAAAATCCGTCCGCAATTTAGCATTCTCAATGTCTTGACTTCATGCTGACTGAGTTTGGAGGTGATTGAATGAATTCTCTAGGAGGAGTACATCACATTCCACAGCAAGCGTTTTCCAAACAACCCATAATAGCCGACTTCCTGTTGGGCTGGCGTGAAACTTGACAGAGGGAAAGTTGTTCGGCCCGATGAAATCTATATGTGTACCGAGTTTCATATTAATTCATGCAAGCGTGTTTGATATATGGACCAAGTTTTCAGACCCTGTTCAAGAGGGCGCTGTTGAGCCCCCCTGCCACGCCCGTTTCTGAAACTTTTCACATGTCTACTGGCTAATAAGTGTTATGTGTCTGTCGAGTTTCATCCAATTTCAAGCATGCTAAGAGTCTCAAACGCATCCGAAAAGAATATTAAAGTTTGATGCGTTGCCACGGCAACAGTATCTAAGATATCAATAATCCTTTCACAGGTCTACATCTGCCGTGCGTTTACATTATACACATAAAGTTTTAAGCAAATCGGGTAAAAATAAGAAAGTGATTTCAAAGCATTTTGAAAGTGACACACTTCCTGCTGCCAGTTGGTGGCGCTATAACTTTGACTCACAAAGGTCACATCCATGTGATCGGCCTCTTACAACGAATACACTGCTGAAGTTTCAGCAAGATCGGATAATGTATGCAGAAGTTATAACACACTTCCTGTGTCCCATTATTCGCCATAAATTCGTTTCCTTGCCACGGCCAAACCGTTCGAGATATCAAAAATCTGTTCGCAAGAATTCATCCTCAATGTCTTGACTTCATTCACAACGAGTTTGGCGGCGATCGGATGAATTCCCTAGGAGGAGTATTTCACATTCCATTGTATGCGTTTTCCAAACAACGTATAATAACCGACTTTCTGTTGGGCTTTTGTAAAACTTAGAGCACGAAAGTTGTGCGGCCCGATGAGATCTATATGTGTACTGAGTTTCATATTATTACATGCAAGCATGTTTGATATATGGACCAAGATTTCGGACCCCATTCCAGGGGGCGCTGTCGAGCCCCCCTGCCACGCCCGGGTACCAGCTTCAGTCCGGCCCTGATGGCCGCGGGTTCTGACCTGTGTGCAAAGTTTCAAGAGTTTTTGAGCATGGTAAGGGCCCCAAAAGTGGCAAAAAGGCAAAAAAAAAAAAATAATTAAGAAAAAGAAAAAGAAAAAAAATAATCCTTACGAAAACAATAGGGCCTTCGCCCTTTCAGGGCTTGGGCCCTAATAATCCTAACGAAAACAATAGGGCCTTCGCCCTTTCAGGGCTTGGGCCCTAAATATAGCTGCGAGCAGCGATTACGAGCCCAAGCCGGTGGCACCGCAACCCCGGTGCCTTTAGTTACCTAAAGGCACCGGGGTGGCGGTACCGCCGGCTTTGGCCCTTCATCGCTGCTCGCAGCTATATTTATATATATATATATATATATATATATATATATATATATATATATAGCTATATAAAAGACCAAAAATATTGCTTGACTTACCTTATTCTGATTTTATGATACACTCAAAATATTCCACAACAAATCCTTTGAATTTAATGTAAAAATAAAAATGAAAGTAAGCAGTGTTGGGCTCACGTAACCCTCTCATTAGAATCAAAATGTTTCAACATTTGCGATGTATTTGGATGCTAAACTATTCTTTATTATAGGCTTAGTTCTTTACTCGTGTTCCAATATCGACGGAAAAAATCATCCTCTTCACAAGCGCAAAAATGTGCTTGGAAACACCACAGTGGAGCGGTGCTTACTGTGAATGTATGAATTGTACTACTGACTATTTAGAGCAGTGTGATTGTTATATTTTAGGTTGACTATTTTATTATTATATTTTATGAAGGCCATAATGAACAGGCTGCGATGTCAAGATTACAATGCTGGAATGTGTGTGTGTGTGTGTTCATGTTTTTCTATCCCGGTGGGGACTTCAACCTGAATGCATACAGACTCATGGGGACTCGTGTCACAGTGGACCTAAATAGAGGTCCCCATGGGTAAACAATCTTATAAATCATACAGAATGAGTTTTTTTGGAAATGTAAAAATGCAGAAAGTTTTCTGTGATTGGTAGGTTTAGGGGTAGGGTTAGTGTGAGGAGATAGCATATACAGTTTATACAGTATAAAAAAAATTAAGGCTATGGAGAGTCCCCACAAAGATAGTAAACCGTGTGTGTGTGTGTGTGTGTGTGTGTGTGTGTGTGTGTGTGTGTGGCGTGGGCGCGTTTGAACAGTGGACACATAAAAACATACTCCGTCATTATACAGGACATTCAAACTGCAAAGTGTTAACTTATATTTGTGTACAGTCGCAATAAAACACAACATTGTGCTTTTGTAAAATAATTTCAAGCAATCCACCCCCCGAAAGGCGCTAATTTTAAAATTAAACTAAAATGCTCATGGCTGCACGGGCATTCATAACGGTGCGCGTCCACGGCGAGGAACGAGCGAGGAATGTTTTTCAGTTAATTCCTACTTCCATAGGAATTCATTTGAAATGCTTGCTCAACCACTATCAGTGTCAGTGCGGACGAACATATTTTACTTTCGTTTTTAAGTTGGCGATTCAAAAGCCCCCAGTGGTGTCACACGTCGATTAACCGGTGGTAAAATATTCTCAAAGTCACATATTACCTAGTATATTTTTATATAGATACAATAGGCCTACCTGATTTTGAACACAAGAGGGCAGTATAGCCCTATGTATAAGGAGGAGTAACTAAAAACTCAGAGTCTGAAATATCCAAAAAATCCACATTCAGACCAAAATATCTGACTTCCAGATGGCTGGAGCTAATGAATGTAAATTAGAAAGTTGTCCGGCTTGATGAGTACAAAATACAAACTATTTTTTTTTTACTGTAGTTAAAAATAACCCGCCCACTTTTGTCAAAAGCATGTTGAAAGTGACACACTTCCTGCTGCCAGTTGGTGGCGCTATAACTTTGACTCACAATAGTTACATCCATCTGATCGGCCTCTTACCACGAACACACTGCTGAAGTTTCATCAAGATCAGTTAATGTATGCATAAGTTATTCCACTTCGTGTTTCTCTTTTCTCGCCATAAATTCGTTTCCTCGCCACGGCCAAACCGTTCGAGATATCAAAAATCCGTCCGCAATTTGGAATCCTCAATGTCTTGACTTCATGCACACCGAGTTTGGTGGGGATTGGATGAATTCTCTAGGAGGAGTACTTCGCATTCCACAGCAAGCGTTTTCCAAACAACCCATAATAGCCGACTTCCTGTTGGGCTGGCGTAAAACTTGACCGGGGGAAAGTTGTTCGGCCCGATGAGATCTGTATGTGTACCGAGTTTCATATTAATTCATGCAAGCGTGTTTGATCTATGGACCAAGTTTTGGACACCGTTCAAGGGGGCGCTGTTGAGCCCCCCTGCCACGCCCGGGTACCAGCTTCAGCCCGTCCCTGATGGCAGTTCTGACTTGTGTGCAAAGTTTCAAGAGTTTTTGAGCACGTTAAGGACCCCAAAAGCCCCTGAAACCTTGATTAACAATATAAAAGCAATAGTCAAATCCCCCCCCTCCCCTCACACACACAGGGAGACAGAGAGAGGGAGAGAAAATTCTTCAGAAAATCCACATTCAAACCAAAATATCTCTCTTCCTGTTGGTCGGAGATCATTAATGTGAATTAGATAGTTGTCCGTCTTGATGAGAACAATACACATACCAAGTTTTGTTGCTGTTGATAAAACTAACCCCCCCACTTACGACTAAAGGTGGCGCTACTGAGCCCCTCACCACGCCTGTTTCTGAAACTTTGCACAAGTCTACGGGCTAATAACTGTGATGTGTCTGTTGAGTTTCATCCAATTTCAAGTATGTTAAGAGTCTCAAAAGCATCAAAAAAGAATATTAAAGTTTGAAGCGTTGCCATGGCAACAGTATTAAAGATATCAACAATCCTTTCACAGGTCTACATCTGCCGTGTGTTTACATTATACACATAAAGTTTGAAGCAAATCGGGTAAAAATAAGAGGGTGATTTCAAAGCATTTTGAAAGGGACACACTTCCTGCTGCCAGTTGGTGGCGCTATAACTTTGACTCACAATAGTCACATCCATGTGATCGGCCTCTTACAACGAACACACTGCTGAAGTTGAATCAAGATCAGTTAATGTATGCAGAAGTTATAACACACTTCCTGTTTCCATTATTCGCCATAAATGCGTGTCCTCGCCACGGCCAAACCGTTCGAGATATCAAAAATCCGTCCGCAATTTAGCATCCTCAATGTCTTGACTTCATGCTGACTGAGTTTGGACGTGAATGGATGAATTCCCTAGGAGGAGTACATTAAATTCCACAGCATGTGTTTTCAAACAACCCATAATAGCCGACTTCCTGTTGGGCTGGCGTAAAAAGGAAAAGTACGAAAGTTGTTTGGCCCGATGAGATCTATATGTGTATTGAGTTTCATATTATTACATGCAAGCATGTCTGATTTATGGACCAAGTTTTCGGACCCCGTTCAAGGGGGCGCTGTTGAGCCCCCCTGCCACGCCCGGGTACCAGCTTCAGCCCGACCCTGATGGCCGCAGGTTCTGACCTGTGTGCAAAATTTCAAGAGTTTTTGAGCACGTTAAGGACCCCAAAAGTGCCCGAAAGGTTGACAGAAAAATAATAATAATAATAAATATAGCTGCGAGCAGCGATTACGGGCCCAAGCCGGTGGCACCGCAATCCTGGTGCCAGGGTGGCGGTGCCGGCGGCTTTGGCCCTCCATCGCTGCTCGCAGCTATATTTATATTTATATATATATATATATATATATATACACAGTACACACACACACACACATATATATATATATATATATATATATATATATATATACACACACACACATACACACATATATATATAAATAAATTTAAGGGACAAGACACAGATAATTTTACTTGCCTGACCTAATTAGAACAAAGAAAAAAATAAAATAAAATAATAAGTAGGGGATCACTAAATCGAGAGAATTATTCTGATTTTATGATACACTCAAAATATTCCACAACAAATCCTTTAAATGTAATGATATTCAGAACGGAACAAGAATAAAAAATTAAAAATAAACTATAAACAAAGCCAAAACGAAAAAATAAATATAATAAAAAAAATTAATTTCAAGCAATCCATGGCATGATTTATTTATTTTTTGGACTAAAACATTCTGGCTTTTTTTAAACTCAAACATAATTCTTAAATTGAATAATAATAATAATAAAAGAATAAAATGGGTTTAGTTCTGATTTCGTTGAAATCGCTCGCTCTCCGTACCTAACTTTTCCTGAATACAATCACTATTGAAACTGTGACATTGATTTCATACAACAGGTTATTAACAGTTAAAATGAAGTCATTTACATTTTAGATGCAATATTGACTGTTTTTGTTCTGTTTCAGCAGCGGAAATAGTTAAACAAAGATCACAGAAGAACGCATCTCACAGGAACGTGTTTTCTCATAACTGAATGATTCAGCATTTTGAACGAATTGGTTGACTCAAAGATTGAATGACAAATCCATAAACATCTGTTTATGTTTATGGATTGGATGTTTATGGATCCATGTTTATGGATCTGTATGTTATGGATTACGAATCATTTGAACGAATGAATCAATGACTCGCTCATTAAGACGGTCACTTGGCGACATCTAATGGCGGTTTAGTGTTGTTTAAAAGCATAATTCTTTCCAACGTGTGTGTGATTTGTGTGTGCACCATTATAAATGTCCGTGCGGACGTCCGTATTTTTCTTTCACTTTTATATTAGCGATACAAAAGCACCCGCTCGTGTCACACACGTCGATTAACCGGTGGGAAAATATCCTCAGACACATACCTAATAAATGTATATTTAAATACATTATTGGCCTAGCTGGTAAAAAGTTTTATATATTATTTTGATGTCCTTTTGGACACAAGAGGGCAGTATAGCCCTATGTATGACTTGAATTTTTTTTTTACTTTACTGTTTTAAAATGTAGAATAAAATTAGAATAAAATTCTTTTTAAAAACAGAATAAAATGGGTTTAGTTGTGATATTTGTATACTTTTATATAGAAATAAATGGTATAAAATTACATTTTTAGAAGATTTGAGGCTTTTAGTGCCTTTTGGAGGCTGATTTTGCAAAAAATCCACATTCAAACCAAAATATCTGACTTCCTGATGGTCGGAGCTAATGACTTTAAATTAGAAAGTTGTCCGGGTCGATGAGATCAACATACGTACTGAGTTGTGCTACTGTAGGTAAAACAACCCCCCCAACTTTTGTCAAAAGCATTTTGAAAGTGACACATTTCCTGCTGCCAGTTGGTGGCGCTATAACTTTGACACACAATAGTTACATCCATCTGATCGGCCTCTTACCATGAACAAACTGCTGAAGTTTCATACCTAAAGGCACCGGGGATGGCGGTGCCGCCGGCTTTGGCCCTCCATCGCTATATATATATACACACACATATATACATTTTTTTTATATATATATATATATATATATATATATATATATATATATATATATATATATATATATATATAAATATCTATCTATCTATCTATCTATCTATCTATCTATCTATGTATATATATATATATATACACACACACACACACACATACATATACATATATATATATATAAGACAGAAAATATTACTTGTCTTACCTTATTCTGATTTTATGATACACTCAAAATATTCCACAACAAATCCTTTAAATTTAATGTAAAAATAAAAACGAAAGTAGGCAGTGTTGGTCTCACGTAACCCTCTCATTAGAATCAAAATGTTTCAATATTTGCGATGTATTTGGATGCTAAACTATTCTTTATTATAGGCTTTGTACTTCACTCGTGTTCCAATATCGATGGAAAAAATCATCCTCTTCACACGCGCAAAAATGTGCTTGGAAACATCACAGTGGAGCTCTGCTTTCTGTGAATGGTACAAATTGTACTACTGACTATTTAAACAGAGCAGTGTAATTCGTTTATGTTAGGTTGACTATTTTTATTATTATATTGTATTAGGGCTATAATGAACAGGCTGCGATGTCAAGATTGCAATTCTGGAATGTGTGTGTGTGTGTGTGACGCGGTTGCGGTTGAACAGTGGACACAAAAACATAAATAAAATGTTTTAGTTAATTCCTACATCCATAGGAATACATTGAAAATGCTCGCTCTACTCCGCACCATTATCAATGTCTGTGCGGACGTCTGTATTTTACTAGTATATAGTATACTATAGTTAGCGATTTAAAAGCCCTCAGCGGTGTCACACGTCGATTAACCGGTGGGAAAATTTTATCACAGTCACATCCCTAATATATTTATATATAAATACAATAGGCCTACCTGAAAGAGAATTTTACTTGCCCGACCAGAGTATAGCCTGATTAGAACGTCAATAACAAAAAAATAACTTGGGAGTCACTAAAACGAGAGATTATTCTAATTTCATAACATTCATTTTAAGTTGCAATCAGCAGTTAAAAATGAATGTATTACTGATCAATGGTAACAAGGTTGCACTGCTGAGGCTCATGCTGCTTCTCCAGGAGAATTGTAAACAAATGAGCGCAGCACACAAAAAAGCAAACCAGTTAACAACATACTGACTATAAAAATTACAAATATGGAGTTTTTATATATTTTATAACATATGATAGAGTTAAGCAACCTCACTTGACGAGTAGGCAACTATTTCCTGAATACAATCACGATTGAAACTGTGACATTGATTTCATACAACAGGTTAATAAACAGTTACAATTAAGTCACTTACATTTTAGATGCAATATTG
>NC_137123.1:35703576-35706076 GCF_949319135.1 Squalius cephalus | reverse complement strand
AAAGTTTGATGCGTTGCCACGGCAACAGTATCTAAGATATCAATAATCCTTTCACAGGTCTACATCTGCCGTGTGTTTACATTATACACATAAAGTTTGAAGCAAATCGGGTAAAAATAAGAGGGTGATTTCAAAGCATTTTGAAAGTGACACACTTCCTGTTGCCAGTTGGTGGCGCTATAACTTTGACTCACAAATGTCACATCCATGTGATCGGCCTCTTACAACTAACACACTGCTGAAGTTTCATCAAGATCAGTTAATGTATGCAGAAGTTATAACACACTTCCTGTTTGAATTATTCGCCATAAATTCGTTTCCTTGCCACGGCCAAACCGTTCGAGATATCAAAAATCCGTCCGCAATTTAGCATCCTCAATGTCTTGACTTCATGCCGACCGAGTTTGGAGGCGAATGGATGAATTTCCTAGGAGGAGTACATCAAATTCCACAGCATGCGTTTCCAAACAACCCATAATAGCCGACTTCCTGTTGGTCTGGCGTAAAACTTAGAGCACGAAAGTTGTTCGGCCCGATGAGGTCTATATGTGTACCGAGTTTCATATTATTACATGCAAGCGTGTCTGATTTATGGACAAGTGTTCGGATCCCGTTCCAGGGGGCGCTGTCGAGGCCCCCTGCCACGCCCGGGTACCAGCTTCAGCCCGGCCCTGATGGCCGCGGGTTCTGACCTGTGTGCAAAATTTCAAGAGTTTTCGAGCATGTTAAGGGCCCCAAAAGTGCCCGAAAGGTTGACAAAATAATAATAATAATAATAATAATAATAATAAATATAGCTGCGAGCAGCGATTACGGGCCCAAGCCGGTGGCACCGCAACCCCGGTGCCTTTACCTAAAGGCACCGGGGTGGCGGTACCGCCGGCTTTGGCCCTTCATCGCTGCTCGCAGCTATATTTATATATATATATATATATATATATATATATATATATACACACATATATAAATATATAAAAGACAGAAAATATTACTTGACTTACCTTATTCTGATTTTACGATACACTCAAAATATTCCACACCAAATCCTTTAAATTTAATGTAAAAATAAAAATGAAAGTAAGCAGTGTTGGGTTCACGTAACCCTCTCATTAGAATCAAAATGTTTCAACATTTGCCATGTATTTGGATGCTAAACTATTCTTTATTATAGGCTTTGTTCTTCACTCGTGTTCCAATATTGATGGAAAAAATCATCCTCTTCACTTGCGCAAAAATGTGCTTGGAAACATCACAGTGGAGCGGTGCTTACTGTGAATGTACGAATTGTACTACTGACTATTTAGAGCAGTGTAATTTTTATATGTTAGGTTGACTATTTTATTATTATATTTTATTAAGGCTATAATGATCAGGCTGCGATGTCAAGATTGCAATGCTGGAATGTGTGTGTGTGTGTGTGTGTGTGTGTGTGTGTGTGTGTGTGTATATGTGTGTTCATGTTTTTCTATCCCTGTGGGGACTTCAACCTGAATGCACACAGACTCATGGGGACTCGTGTCACAGTGGGGACCTAAATAGAGGTCCCCATGGGTAAACAAGCTTATAAATCATACAGAATGAGTTTTTTGGGAAATGTAAAAATGCAGAAAGTTTTCTGTGATGGGTAGGTTTAGGGGTAGGGTTAGTGTGAGGAGATAGAATATACAGTTTGTAAAGTATAAAAACCATTAAGTCTATGGAGAGTCCCCACAAAGATAGTAAACCGTGTGTGTGTGTGTGTGTGTGTGTGTGTGTGTGTGTGTGTGTGTGTGTGTGTGTGCGTGTGTGTGTGTGGCGTGGGCGCGATGGAACAGTGGACACATAAAAACATACTCCGTCATTATACAGGACGACATTCAAACTGCAAAGTGTTAACTTATATTTGTGTACAGTCGCAATAAAACACAACATTGTGCTTTTGTAAAATAATTTCAAGCAATCCACCCCCGAAAGGCGCTAATTTTAAAATTAAACTAAAATGCTCATGGCTGCACGGGCATTCATAACGGTGCGCATCCACGGCGAGGAACGAGCAGAACAGAGTGAACGTTTTTCAGTTAATTCCTACTTCCATAGGAATTCATTTGAAACGCTCGCTCAACCACTATCAATGTCAGTGCGGACGAACATATTTTACTTTCGTTTTTATGTTGGCGATTCAAAAGCCCCCAGCGGTGTCACACGTCGATTAACCGGTGGTAAAATATTCTCACCGTCACTAGTATATTTTTATGTAGATACAATAGGCCTACCTGATTTTGAACACAAGAGGGCAGTATAGCCCTATGTATGACTTGACTTTTATGGGACTAAATAGTACAATTACTATTTTTAAACTTATAAATATTTATTAGATTGAAAAAAAAGAATAAAATGGGTTTAGTTGTGATATTTTTATACTTTTATATAGAAATAAATGGTGTTTAATTACATTTTTAGAAGATGAGGCTTTTAGTTTCCTTTTTGTACATTACTTTAGTCCCTCACTATAGAAAAACCG
>NC_137123.1:35691076-35698576 GCF_949319135.1 Squalius cephalus | reverse complement strand
CCCCCATTTTTGACTAAAGGTGGCGCTACTGAGCCAATTCACCACGCCCGTTTCTGAAACTTTGCACATGTCTACTGGATAATAAATGTGATGTGTCTGTCGAGTTTCATGCATTTTCAAGCATGTGAAGAGTCTCAAAAGCATCCGAAAAGAATATTAAAGTTTAATGCGTTGCCACGGCAACAGTATCTAAGATATCAATAATCCTTTCACAGGTCTACATCTGCCGTGTGTCTACATTATACACATAAAGTTTTAAGCAAATCGGGTAAAAATAAGAGGGTGATTTCAAAGCATTTTGAAAGTGACACACTTCCTGTTGCCAGTTGGTGGCGCTATAACTTTGACTCACAAATGTCACATCCATGTAATCGGCCTCTTACAACTAACACACTGCTGAAGTTTCATCAAGATCAGTTAATGTATGCAGAAGTTATAACACACTTCCTGTTTGAATTATTCGCCATAAATTCGTTTCCTTGCCACGGCCAAACCGTTCGAGATATCAAAAATCCGTCCGCAATTTAGCATCCTCAATGTCTTGACTTCATGCCGACCGAGTTTGGAGGCGAATGGATGAATTTCCTAGGAGGAGTACATCAAATTCCACAGCATGCGTTTCCAAACAACCCATAATAGCTGACTTCCTGTTGGTCTGGCGTAAAACTTAGAGCACGAAAGTTGTTCGGCCCGATGAGGTCTATATGTGTACCGAGTTTCATATTATTACATGCAAGCGTGTCTGATTTATGGACAAGTGTTCGGATCCCGTTCCAGGGGGCGCTGTCGAGGCCCCCTGCCACGCCCGGATACCAGCTTCAGCCCGGCCCTGATGGCCGCGGGTTCTGACCTGTGTGCAAAATTTCAAGAGTTTTCGAGCATGTTAAGGGCCCCAAAAGTGCCCGAAAGGTTGACAAAATAATAATAATAATAATAATAAACAGAGCAATTCCAAGAGGGTCCTCACACCATCGGTGCTCGGGCCCTAAATATAGCTGCGAGCAGCGATTACGGGCCCAAGCCGGTGGCACCGCCACCCTGGTGCCTTTAGTTACACTAAAGCCACCGGGGTGGCTGTGTCACCGCCTTGGGCCCTCCATCGCTGCTCGCAGCTATATTTATATATATATATATATATATATATATATATATATATATATATATATATATATATATATATATATATAAATAAATAAATAAATAAATATATATGGCGAGGCGAGGAACGGGCAGAGAAGAGCGAACGTTTTTGGACATTCATCATATTGCATTGGTTTTCATTTCTTGTCCTCAAACCGAGCACTAATCTGTTTATTTTTAAGTCACACATTCTCCATTGATTAAAAAAGACAATCAAATGTATTTTTTAATGGTAGTATTATTTTATACAGAAATAAATTATTTATAATTCAGATGAGAATAAAGTTAGTGTTAATTAAAATTGTAAGGAAAACAAATATATTGATCTAAAATCTACTATCATTTGCTGCAAATAGGTTGACTATTTATATTTATAATTATATTTTATTACGGCTGTAATGAACCGGCTGCGATGTCAAGATTGCAATGCTGGAATGCACAGTGTGTGTGTGTGTGTGTGTGTGTGTGTGTGTGTGTGTGTGTGTGTGTATGTGTGTGTGTGTGTGTGTGAGGCGTGGGCACGATCGAACAGTGGAAACATAAATTCATAGGCTACTCCGTCGGTTTGTTCATACAGGACATCATTTAAACTGCACTGTGTTTACTTATATTTATGTACACTCGCAGTAAAACACAACATTGTGCTTTTGTAAAAAAACATTCAAGCAATCCCACCCCCGAAATGGCGCTATTTTTTAAATGAAACTAAAATGCTCACGGCTGCATGGGCAATAACGTGTCTACAGCGAGGAACGAGCAGAACAGATTGAATGTTTTTTAGTTCATTCCTACTGGACGTCCGTATTTCACTTTCGCTTTTAAAGGGATACTCCACTTTAAAATGAAAATTCTGTCATCATATACTCACCCTCATGTTGTTTTAATCCTTTATGAATTTCTTTCTTCTGCTGAACAGAAAGGAAGATATTTAGGAGAATGTCAGTAACCAGACAGTTTCTGATCCCATTGACTTCCATAGTAGGAAAAAAATGTATACTATGGAAATCAATGAGACCAGAAACTGTTCTGACCTGTGTGCAAAGTTTCAAGAGTTTTCGAGCACGTTAAAGGCCCCAAAAGCCCCTGAAACCTTGAAAAACAGGAATTTTAAACAAATCTCACTCAAAAGACAAATCCCCCCACCCCTCACACACACAGAGACACAGAGGCAGAGAGAGAGAGAGAGAGAATTCTCCAAAATATCTCACTTCCTGTTGGTCACAGCTTATGACTATAAATTAGAAAGTTGTCCGGCTTGGTGAGAACAATATACATAACGATTTTTGTGACTCTACTTAAAACTAAGCCCCCATTTTTGACTAAAGGTGGCGCTACTGAGCCCCTCACCATGCCCGTTTCTGAAACTTTGCACATGTCTACTGGCTAATTAATGTGATGTGTCTGTCGAGTTTCATCCAATTTCAAGTATGTTAAGAGTCTCAAAAGCATCTGAAAAGAATATTAAAGTTTGATGCGTTGCCACGGCAACAGTATTTAAGATATCAATAAACCTTTCACAGGTCTACATCTGCCGTGTGTCTACATTATACACATAAAGTTTGAAGCAAATCGGGTAAAAATAAGAGGGTGATTTCAAAGCATTTTGAAAGTGACACACTTCCTGCTGCCAGTTGGTGGCGCTATAACTTTGACTCACAATAGTCACATCCATGTGATCGGCCTCTTACAACGAACACACTGCGGAAGTTTCATCAAGATCAGTTAATGTATGCAGAAGTTATAACACACTTCCTGTTTATCTTTTCTCGCAATAAATTCGTTTCATCGCCACGGCCAAACCGTTCGAGATATCAAAAATCCGTCCGCAATTTAGCATCCTCAATGTCTTGACTTCATTCACACCGAGTTTGGTGGCGATCGGATGAATTCCCTAGGAGGAGTATTTCACATTCCATTGTATGCGTTTTCCAAATAACGTATAATAACCGACTTCCTGTTGGGCTGGTGTAAAACTTAGAGCACGAAAGTTGTTCGGCGCGATGAGATCTATATGTGTACTGAGTTTCATATTATTATATGCAAGTGTGTTTGATATATGGACCAAGTTTTCAGACACCATTCCAGGGGGCGCTGTCGAGCACCCCTGCCACGCCCGGGTACCAGCTTCAGCCCGGCCCTGATGGCCGCGGGTTCTGACCTGTGTGCAAAGTTTCAAGAGTTTTCGAGCATGTTTAGGGCCCCAAAAGTGCCCGAGAAGTAGAAAAAAATAATAATAATAATAAACAAATATAGCTGCGAGCAGCGATTACGGGCCCAAGCCAGTGGCACCGCAACCCCGGTGCCTTTAGTTACCTAAAGGCACCGGGGTGGCGGTGCCCCCGGCTTTAGGCCCTTCATCGCTGCTCGCAGCTATATTTATATATATATATATATATATATATATATATATATATATATATATATATATATATATATATATATATATATATATATATATATCTTTAATGTATTTTTATCATGTTGAAAAAGTTTGGTGTGAATAAAATAAACCACTTAGGAGGAGTAGCTAAAAACTCAAGGGTCTGACATATCCAAAAAATCCACATTCAAGCCAAAATATCTGACTTCCTGTTGCTCGGAGCTAACGACTGTAAATTAGAAAGTTGTCCGGCTCGATGAGACCAATATGCGTACTGATTTTTGTAACTGTGGGTAAAGGTAACCCCCCCACTTTTGTCAAAAGCATTTTGAAAGTGACACACTTCCTGCTACCAGTTGGTGGCGCTATAACTTTGACTCATAATAGTTACATCCATCTGACCGGCCTCTTACCACGAACACACTGCTGAAGTTTCATCAAGATCAGTTAATGTATGCAGAAGATATAACACTTTGTGTTTCTCTTTTCTCGCCATAAATTCGTTTCCTCGCCACGACCAAACCGTTCGAGATATCAAAAGTCCGTCCGCAATTTAGCATCCTCAATGTCTTGACTTCACGCTGACCGAGTTTGGTGGGGATCGGATGAATTTTGTAGGAGGAGTACATTAAATTCCACAGCATGCGTTTTTCAAACAACGCATAATAGCTGACTTCCTGTTGGGCGGAGCTAATAACATAGAGCACGAAAGTTGTTCGGCCCGATGAGATCTATATGTGTACCGAGTTTCATATTAATTCATCCAAGCGTGTTTGATATATGGACCAAGTTTTCGGACCCCATTCAAGGGGGCGCTGTTGAGCCCCCCTGCCACGCCCGGGTACCAGCTTCAGCCCGGCCCTGATGGCCGCGGGTTCTGACCTGTGTGCAAAGTTTCAAGAGTTTTCGAGCACGTTAAGGGCCCCAAAAGCCCCTGAAACCTTGAAAAACAATTATAAAAGCAAATCTCTCCTAACAGACAAATCCCCCACACCCCACACACACACACTGAGATACAGATACAGAGAGAGAGAGAGAGAGAATTCTCCAAAAAATCACATTCAAACCAAAATATCTCACTTTCTGTTGGTCAGAGCTTATGACTATGAATTAGAAAGTTGTCCGGCTTGATGAGAACAATATACATACCAAGTTTTAAGTCTCTATGTAAAACTAAGCCCCCATTTTTGACTAAAGGTGGCGCTACTGAGCCCCTCACCACGCCCGTTTCTGAAACTTTGCACATGTCTACTGGATAATAAATGTGATGTGTCTGTCGAGTTTCATGCATTTTCAAGCATGTGAAGAGTCTCAAAAGCATCCGAAAATAATATTGATGTTTGATGCGTTGCCACGGCAACAGTATCTAAGATATCAATAATCCTTTCACAGGCCTACATCTGCCGTGTGTCTACATTATACACATAAAGTTTGAAGCAAATCGGGTAAAAATAAGAGGGTGATTTCAAAGCATTTTGAAAGTGACACACTTCCTGTTGCCAGTTGGTGGCGCTATAACTTTGACTCACAATAGTCACATCCATCTGATCGGCCTCTTACAACGAACACACTGCTGAAGTTTAATCAAGATCAGTTAATGTATGCTGAAGTTATAACACACTTCCTGTTTCCATTATTCGCCATAAATTCGTTTCCTCGCCACGGCCAAACCGTTCGAGATATCAAAAATCCCCTGGCAATTTTTCATCCTCAATGTCTTGACTTCATGCTGACCGAGTTTGGAGACGATTAGATGAATTCCCTAGGAGGAGTACATTAAATTCCACAGCATGCGTTTCCAAACAACCCATAATAGTCGACTTCCTGTTGGGCTGGCGTAAAACTTAGAGCACGAAAGTTGTTCGGCCCGATGAGATCTATATCTGTTCCGAGATTCATATTATTACATGCAAGTGTGTTTGATTTATGGACAAGTGTTCGGATCCCGTTCCAGGGGGCGCTGTTGAGCCCCCCTGCCACGCCCGGGTACCAGCTTCAGCCCGGCCCTAATGGCCGCGGGTTCTGACCTGTGTGCAAAGTTTCATGAGTTTTTGAGCATGTTAAAGGCCCCAAAAGCCCCCGAACCCTTGAACAACAATAATAATAATAATAATAATAATAATAATAATAATAATAATCCTACCGAAAACAATAGGGCCTTCGCCCTTTCAGGGCTTGGGCCCTAATAATCCTACCGAAAACAATAGGGCCTTCGCCCTTTCAGGGCTTGGGCCCTAAATATAGCTGCGAGCAGCGATTGCGGGCCCAAGCCGGTGGCACCGCCACCCTGGTGCATTTAGTTGCACTAAAGGCTTGGGCCCTCCATCGCTGCTCGCAGCTATATTTATATATATATATATATATATATATATATATATATGTAATATATATATATATATATATATATATCGGACAAGTAATATTCTCTGTCTTGTCACTTTAAAATATATATATATATATATAAAATTCAGAGGCCGATTTTGCAAATAAATCCACATTCAAACCAAAATATCTGACTTCCTGTTGGTCAGAGCTAATGACTGTAAATTAGAAACTTGTCCGGCTCGATGAGACCAATATATGTACTGATTTGTGTAACTGTGGGTAAAAGTAACCCCCCCATTTTGCCAAAAGCATTTTGAAAGTGACACATTTCTTGTTGCCAGTTGGTGGCGCTATAACTTTGACTCACAATAGTTGCATCCATCTGACCGGCCTCTTACCACGAACACACTGCTGAAGTTTCATCAAGATCAGTTAATGTGTGCAGAAGTTATAACACTTCGTGTCTCTCTTTTCTCGCCATAAATTCGTTTCCTCGCCACGGCCAAACCGTTCGAGATATCAAAAATCCGTCCGCAATTTATTATCCTCAATGTCTTGACTTCATGCACACCGAGTTTGGTGGGGATGGGATGAATTTTCTAGGAGGAGTATTTCACATTCCACAGCAAGCGTTCTCCAAACAACCCATAATAGCCGACTTCCTGTTGGGCTGGCGTAAAACTTGACTGAGGGAAAGTTGTTTGGCCCGATGAGATCTATATGTGTACCGAATTTCATATTAATTCATGCAAGCGTGTTTGATATATGGACCAAGTTTTCAGACCCCGTTCAAGGGGGCGCTGTTGAGCCCCCCTGCCACGCCCGTTTCTGAAACTTTTCACATGTCTACTGGCTAATAAGTGTGATGTATCTGCTGAGTTTCATCCAATTTCAAGTATGCTAAGAGTCTCAAAAGCATCCGAAAAGAATATTAAAGTTTGATGCGTTGCCACGGCAACAGTATCTAAGATATCAATAATCCTTTCACAGGTCTACATCTGCCATGTGTTTAAATTATACACATAAAGTTTGAAGCAAATCGGGTAAAAATAAGACGGTGATTTCAAAGCATTTTGAAAGTGACACACTTCCTGCTGCCAGTTGGTGGCGCTATAACTTTGACTCACAATAGTCACATCAATGTGATCGGCCTCTTACAATGAACACACTGCTGAAGTTTCATCGAGATCAGTTAATGTATGCAGAAGTTATAACACACTTCCTGTTTCCATTATTCGCCATAAATTCGTTTCCTCGCCACGGCCAAACCGTTCGAGATATCAAAAATCCGTCCGCAATTTAGCATCCTCAATGTCTTGACTTCACGCTGACCGAGTTTGGTGGGGATCGGATGAATTCTGTAGGAGGAGTACATTAAATTCCACAGCATGCGTTTTTCAAACAACCCTGAATAGCCGACTTCCTGTTGGGCTGGCATAAAACTTAGAGCATGAAAGTTGTTCGGCCCATTGAGATCTATATGTGTACCGAGTTTCATATTATTACATGCAAGCGTGTTTGATTTATGGACCAAGTTTTTGGATGCTGTTCCAGGGGGCGCTGTCGAGCCCCCCTGCCACGCCCGGGTACCAGCTTTAGCCCGGCCCTGATGGCCGCGGGTTCTGACCTGTGTGCAAAGTTTCAAGAGTTTTCGA